>NC_092158.1:1605665-1610071 GCF_045791955.1 Oncorhynchus clarkii lewisi | reverse complement strand
TAACCAAAAGGTTGCTGGATCGAATCCCCGAGCTGACAAGGTAAAAATCTGTCATTCTGCCCCTCAACATGGCAGTTAGCCTACTGGGGAACAGTGGGTTATCATTGTAAATAAGAATTTGTTCGTAACTGACTTAGTTAAATATAAATATATATATTTTTTTATTAATGACCTATCCTAGATCCAGGTTCTGACCACTAGGTGGTGCTGTTTCCCCCAATGTTAATGGGATAGGTCACCCAAATTACAACATTACATATTAGTTTCCTGAGCCTGTAAGTTGTCTATGGACAAGGTATGATAGCAACCGATGCTTTGGTTTTGTCTAGCTGGCCACTGTTTCAAATGCTAACTGTTTAGCAAATCCAGTGCACGTCAGTTAATTTCCAAATCATGTATAATATACTGCATGGTTTCCTAGGAACGCGAGCGAGGCGGCCATCTCTGTCGGCGCCGGAAGTTAATAACATCATCGAGTTACACAATACATTTGTTTATACTTCATGATGATTTGGATATGAAGAGTGAAAAGGCTAATAGTATAGTTAAATTGAGCTTAAATTGACATTAGTTATTATACTAATTAGGTTAAAGCGGGTGCGTGGACATCGACCTTAGAGGGTTGAGCGTTGGGCCGTTAACTGAAAGGTTGCTGGTTCGAATCGCCAAACCGACTAAGGTGAAAAATCTGTTAATGTGCCCTTGAGCAAGGCGCTTAATTAACCCGAAATGCTCATTTGTCCTTCCACCCTTTAACAAGCATAAGGAAGAGGATTTCAACACCTTCCATCTCGGGGTGTTCTCAAATCCTTTCTGTTGTTAGAAACAAATAACATTAGCATTCCCACAACATTATTTTGTTGAACTATAATTTGATCTCTGACAGCTTAAGCCTAATGATTGCTCCCAAATTGGCTATTTTAATTCATAGGATTCATCTAATACTTAATAAATATAGAACCTAACATCCGGTTTGGACAACATCAGTTCTCTATGTCTGACTAGTAGTATGGAGCTGAGGCTCAGAGTATTGTTAGTTCTTCTTATGTAATGTGTTCTCAGTGAATTTGACTTTGTTTTTTTTCTGTGAAATTAGTCCATGATGTTGTTAACTTCAACTGCTAACTTTTTAGCATTTGGGGCACAAGTCCATTGCAACTCAATGGTACCATCTTCAAAGTAGCCACCCTTTTCCTTGATGACAGCTTTGCACACTCTCGGCATTCTTTCAACAAGCTTCACCTGGAATGCTATTCCAACAGTCCAACAGGATTTCCCATATGCTAAACACCTTTTCTTTGTGCTTAGCATATGGCAACTGATTCAAGACTGTTGGAATAGCATGTGGAAAGCATTCCAGGTGAAGCTGGTTGAGAGAATGCCGAGAGTGTGCAAAGCTGTCATCAAGACAAATGTTGGCTACTTTGAAGAATCTCAAATATAAAATATATTTATATTTGTTTAACACTTTTTTGGTTACTACATGATTCCATACGTGTTATTTCCTAGTTTTGATGTCTTCACTATTATTCTACAATGTAGAAAATAGTTTAAAAAAAAGCAGAAAAACCCTGGAATGTGTCGATATGTCCAGACGTTTGACTGATGCTGTGTATGTTTTGCTCTAGCACGCCCACAGGCCTCACAAGACCCGTCTGAATGTCCCCCGTTACCAGTCAAAATAATTCACGGAGGTATATATGGAGACAGTTTTAGAGGAAAAAACAAGGGGTTAAATACATGTAAAAACAAATCAACAACAAATGTTTCCTAATCTTTCATATATCTCTCAGATATACATAGCATAGACACTTCAGAATAAATGTATTTGTTATTTTGTGTTGTTCCATGCAGAGAATATGTCATTTAACGTGTTTGTATATGCTAATAGCAGTGATGCCAAAAATACATTTTCATCCCAATTTTCCATACTTCAAGGGGTCTTAAAATTCTAAATCAAATAGCTAAATTTTCATTGGTATGACTATCTTAAAACAATGCCATATAGCTTTGTAGTACTACCACACACACACACACAGCGTGGTATAGTTAACACACCACATAGCTACTACAATACCTAAGTCCTTAGTCGCTATGTGCTTGAAACATCCCACAACTGAAAGACTTTGTGTCAGATTCTTGTTCTTTTAAACACACACCCCTTTAATCTGAAATAGAACTACTGCCAAATAAATAAGTAGCTCAAATGGATTATAAAATGTGGGTTTATTATCAGATTTCTGTACAGTGCCGCAGTATAGCTCTGTAAGCCAGTTTAAAACCTTATAGAGATGGGCGAGAAACAAAAGACCACTCCATCTCTTCTCCTCCTTTCCAAACATCTTCAGCAAGTTATCCCTGTACCCTCCATCTTTTCTCCTCATCTCCAAACATCTTCAGCAAGTCATCCCTGGACCCTCCATCTCTTCTCCTCATCTCCAAACATCTTCAGCAAGTTATCCCTGTACCCTCCATCTCTTCTCCTCCTCTCCAAACATCTTCAGCAAGTTATCCCTGTACCCTCCATCTCTTCTCCTCCTCTCCAAACATCTTCAGCAAGTCATCCCTGTACCCTCCATCTCTTCTCCTCCTCTCCAAACATCTTCAGCAAGTCATCCCTGTACCCTCCATCTCTTCTCCTCCTCTCCAAACATCTTCAGCAAGTCATCCCTGTACCCTCCATCTCTTCTCCTCCTCTCCAAACATCTTCAGCAAGTTATCCCTGTACCCTCCATCTCTTCTCCTCCTCTCCAAACATCTTCAGAAAGTCATCCCTGTACCCTCCATCTCTTCTCCTCATCTCCAAACATCTTCAGCAAGTCATCCCTGTACCCTCCATCTCTTCTCCTCCTCTCCAAACATCTTCACAAGTCATCCCTGTACCCTCCATCTCTTCTCCTCCTCTCCAAACATCTTAAACATTAATTTACCCTCCATCCCTGTCCTCCTTCTCATACCTTGATTTCCTGTGAGAACTGAATGACAGGATATCTTTATGTCTTTCACTCCCTCTTCATCTCGCTCTTTCTATCTCTCTCTCTTGTATTGTGTCTCTCTCTCCCTATCTCTCAGCAGCTGCTGGGAACTAATGCACAAATAAATTAACTTCCTGCTTCCTGCATTATCTCCCTAACATGTCATCTTCCTGTCTCCCTCCTTCTCTCCCTCCTACCTCCTGCCTTATCTCTCTAACACGTTATCTTCCTCTTTCCCTCCTGCTCCCTCTGAGTGTCTGCTACCTCTATGTGTCTGCTCCCTCTATGTGTCTGCTCTCTCTATGTGTCTGCTCTCTCTAAGTATCTGCTCTCTCTATGTGTCTGCTCTCTCTATGTGTCTGCTCTCTCTATGTGTCTGCTCTCTCTATGTGTCTGCTCCCTCTATGTGTCTGGTCCCTCTATGTGTCTGCTACCTCTATGTGTCTGCTCTCTCTATGTGTCTGCTCTCTCTATGTGTCTGCTCTCTCTATGTGTCTGCTCTCTCTATGTGTCTGCTCTCTCTATGTGTCTGCTCCCTCTATGTGTCTGGTCCCTCTATGTGTCTGCTTCCCTCTTCTCACTCCTGCTCTCTCTATGTGTCTGCTCCCTCTATGTGTCTGCTCTCTCTATGTGTCTGCTCCCCCCGCCCTGTCCCCACGCCCTGCCCCCCCGCCCTGTCCCCACGCCCTGTCCCCCCGCCCTGTCCCCCTGCCCTGTCACCCTCCCTGTCCCCACACCCTGTCCCCCTGCTCTGACCCCACGCCCTGTCCCCCTGCCCTGTCCCCCCGCCCTGTCTCCCTGCCCTGTCCCCACGTCCTGTCTCCCTCCCTGTCCCCATGCCCTGTCCCCCTGCCCTGTCCCCCCACCCTGTCTCCCTCCATGTCCCCACGCCCTGTCCCCCTTCCCTGTCCCCACGCCCTGTCCCCCTGCCCTGTCCCCACGCCCTGTCTCCCTCCCTGTCCCCAGGCCCTGTCCCCGCGCCCTGTCCCCAGGGTCGAAACTACATACCGCACTCCTCTGGGAAGGCTTTCCACTAGATGTAGGAACATTGCTGCTATAACAGCCTGCACTCCTCTGGGAAGGCTTTCCACTAGATGTAGGAACATTGCTGCTATAACAGCCTGCACTCCTCTGGGAAGGCTTTCCACTAGATGTAGGAACATTGCTGCTATAACAGCCTCCACTCCTCTGGGAAGGCTTTCCACTAGATGTAGGAACATTGCTGCTATAACAGCCTCCACTCCTCTGGGAAGGCTTTCCACTAGATGTAGGAACATTGCTGCTATAACAGCCTCCACTCCTCTGGGAAGGCTTTCCACTAGATGTAGGAACATTGCTGCTATAACAGCCTCCACTCCTCTGGGAAGGCTTTCCACTAGATGTAGGAACATTGCTGCTATAACAGCCTCCATTCCTCTGGGAAGGCTTTCC
>NC_092158.1:1443165-1600665 GCF_045791955.1 Oncorhynchus clarkii lewisi | reverse complement strand
CATAGCTACAGACCTAGCAACAGAACAAGTACAGTACTAGCTTCAGAAAAGTAAAGACTTAGCTACAGAACTAGCTATAGATCCAGTACAGACCCAGAACAGATCTAGCTAGAGACCATGATACAGACCCAGCTACAGACCTAGCTATGTACGTAGCTACAGACCCAGTATAGACCTTGCGGGAGACATAGCTACAGACCAAGTACAGACGCAGTACATGCAGTTGAAGTCGGATGTTTACATACACTTACAGAAGGGCAAAAAAGTATTTAGTCAGCCACCAATTGTGCAAGTTCTCCTACTTAAAAAGATGAGAGAGGCCTGTAATTTTCATCATAGGTACACTTCAACTATGACAGACAAAATGAGAAAAAAATCCAGAAAATCACATTGTAGGGTTTTTAATGAATTTATTTGCAAATCATGCTTCACTATGGGGATGGTATTCTCGGGGTGATGGGAGGATTTGGATTTGCGCCAGACATAGCGTTTACCTTCATGGACAAAAAGCTCAATTGTAGTCTCATCTGAGCAGAGTACCTTCTTCCATATGTTTGGGGAGTCTCCCACATGCCTTTTGGTGAACACCAAATGTTTTTGCTTATTTGTTTCTTTCTTCTTTTTTCTAGCCACTCCTCCGTAAAGCCAAGCTCTGTAGAGTGTATGGCTTAAAGTGGTGCTATGGACAGGTACTCCAATCTCCGCTGTGTAGCTTGTAGCTCCTTCAGGGTTATCTTTGGTCTCTCTGATTAATGCCATCCTTGCCTGGTCTGTGAGTTTTGGTGGGCGGCCCTCTTTTGGCAGGTTTGTTGTAGTCCTCTGGGCCTCCAGATGCAGCAGGTTCAGGCCCCGCTCCATAACAGCTGCAGCAGACTCTAGTCCTCTGGGCCTCCAGATGCAGAAGGTTCAGGCCCTGCTCCATAACAGCTGCAGCAGACTCTAGTCCTCTGGGCCTCCAGATGCACCAGGTTCAGGCCCCGCTCCATAACAGCTGCAGGAGACTCAAGTCCTCTGGGCCTCCAGATGCAGCAGGTTCAGGCCCCGCTCCATAACAGCTGCAGGAGACTCAAGTCCTCTGGGCCTCCAGATGCAGCAGGTTCAGGCCTCGCTGCATAACAGCTGCAGCAGACTCTAGTCCTCTGGGCCTCCAGATGCAGCAGGTTCAGGCCCCGCTCCATAACAGCTGCAGCAGACTCTAGTCCTCTGGGCCTCCAGATGCAGCAGGTTCAGGCCTCGCTCCATAACGGCTGCAGCAGACTCTAGTCCTCTGGGCCTCTACGTGCAGCAGGTTCAGGCCCCACTCCATAAAGGCTGCAGCAGACTCTAGCCTCTGGGCTTCTACGTGCAGCAGGTTCAGGCCTCGCTCCATAACGGCTGCAGCAGACTCTAGTCCTCTGGGCCTCTACGTGCAGCAGGTTCAGGCCCCGCTCCATAAAGGCTGCAGCAGACTCTAGCCTCTGGGCTTCTACGTGCAGCAGGTTCAGGCCCCGCTCCATAACGGCTGCAGCAGACTCTAGTCCTCTGGGCCTCCAGATGCAGCAGGTTCAGGCCTCGCTCCATAACGGCTGCAGCAGACTCTAGTCCTCTGGGCCTCTACGTGCAGCAGGTTCAGGCCCCGCTCCATAAAGGCTGCAGCAGACTCTAGCCTCTGGGCTTCTACGTGCAGCAGGTTCAGGCCCCGCTCCATAACGGCTGCAGCAGACTCTAGTCCTCTGGGCCTCCAGATGCAGCAGGTTCAGGCCCCGCTCCATAACAGCTGCAGCAGACTCTAGTCCTCTGGGCCTCCAGATGCAGCAGGTTCAGGCCTCGCTCCATAACGGCTGCAGCAGACTCTAGTCCTCTGGGCCTCTAGATGCTGCAGACTCTAGTCCTCTGGGCCTCCAGATGCAGCAGGTTCAGGCCTCGCTCCATAAAGGCTGCAGCAGACTCTAGTCCTCTGGGCCTCTACGTGCAGCAGGTTCAGGCCCCGCTCCTTAACAGCTGCAGCAGACTCGAGTCCTCTGGGCCTCCAGATGCAGCAGGTTCAGGCCCCGCTCCATAACAGCTGCAGCAGACTCTAGTTCTCTGGACCTCTAGATGCAGCAGGTTCAGGCCCCGCTCCATAAAGGCTGCAGCAGACTCTAGTGCTCTAGGCCTCTACGTGCAGCAGGTCCAGGCCCTGCTCCATAACAGCTGCAGCAGACTCTAGTCCTCTGGGCCTCCAGATGCAGAAGGTTCAGGCCTCGCTCCATAATGGCTGCATCAGACTCTAGTGCTCTAGGCCTCCAGATGCAGCAGGTTCAGGCCTCGCTCCATAACGGCTGCAGCAGACTCTAGTCCTCTAGGCCTCCAGATGCAGCAGGTTCAGGCCTCGCTCCATAACGGCTGCAGCAGACTCTAGTCCTCTAGGCCTCCAGATGCAGCAGGTTCAGGCCTCGCTCCATAACGGCTGCAGCAGACTCTAGTCCTCTAGGCCTCAAGATGCAGCAGGTTCAGGCCTCGCTCCATAACAGCTGCAGCAGACTCTAGTCCTCTGGGCCTCTAGATGCAGAAGGTTCAGGCCTCACTCCATAATGGCTGCATCAGACTCTAGTGCTCTAGGCCTCCAGATGCAGCAGGTTCAGGCCTCGCTCCATAACGGCTGCAGCAGACTCTAGTCCTCTGGGCCTCTACGTGCAGCAGGTTCAGGCCCCACTCCATAAAGGCTGCAGCAGACTCTAGCCTCTGGGCTTCTACGTGCAGCAGGTTCAGGCCCCGCTCCATAAAGGCTGCAGCAGACTCTAGTCCTCTGTGCCTCCAGATGCAGCAGGTTCAGGCCCCGCTCCATAAAGGCTGCAGCAGACTCTAGTCCTCTGGGCCTCTAGATGCAGAAGGTTCAGGCCTCGCTCCATAATGGCTGCAGCAGACTCTAGTCCTCTGCCTCTAGGCCTTCAGGCCCCGCTCCATGCAGCAGGTTCAGGCCTCGCTCCATAACGGCTGCAGCAGACTCTAGTCCTCTGGGCCTCCAGATGCAGCAGGTTCAGGCCCCGCTCCATAACAGCTGCAGCAGACTCTAGTCCTCTGGGCCTCCAGATGCAGCAGGTTCAGGCCTCGCTCCATAACGGCTGCAGCAGACTCTAGTCCTCTGGGCCTCTAGATGCTGCAGACTCTAGTCCTCTGGGCCTCCAGATGCAGCAGGTTCAGGCCTCGCTCCATAACAGCTGCAGCAGACTCTAGTCCTCTAGGCCTCTACGTGCAGCAGGTTCAGGCCCCGCTCCTTAACAGCTGCAGCAGACTCGAGTCCTCTGGGCCTCCAGATGCAGCAGGTTCAGGCCCCGCTCCATAACAGCTGCAGCAGACTCTAGTTCTCTGGACCTCTAGATGCAGCAGGTTCAGGCCCCGCTCCATAAAGGCTGCAGCAGACTCTAGTGCTCTAGGCCTCTACGTGCAGCAGGTCCAGGCCCTGCTCCATAACAGCTGCAGCAGACTCTAGTCCTCTGGGCCTCCAGATGCAGAAGGTTCAGGCCTCGCTCCATAATGGCTGCATCAGACTCTAGTGCTCTAGGCCTCCAGATGCAGCAGGTTCAGGCCTCGCTCCATAACGGCTGCAGCAGACTCTAGTCCTCTAGGCCTCCAGATGCAGCAGGTTCAGGCCTCGCTCCATAACGGCTGCAGCAGACTCTAGTCCTCTAGGCCTCCAGATGCAGCAGGTTCAGGCCTCGCTCCATAACGGCTGCAGCAGACTCTAGTCCTCTAGGCCTCAAGATGCAGCAGGTTCAGGCCTCTCTCCATAACAGCTGCAGCAGACTCTAGTCCTCTGGGCCTCTAGATGCAGAAGGTTCAGGCCTCACTCCATAATGGCTGCATCAGACTCTAGTGCTCTAGGCCTCCAGATGCAGCAGGTTCAGGCCCCGCTCCATAACGGCTGCAGCAGACTCTAGTCCTCTGGGCCTCTAGATGCAGAAGGTTCAGGCCTCGCTCCATAACGGCTGCAGCAGACTCTAGTCCTCTGGGCCTCCAGATGCAGCAGGTTCAGGCCCCGCTCCATAACGGCTGCAGCAGACTCTAGTCCTCTGGGCCTCTACGTGCAGCAGGTTCAGGCCCCGCTCCATAACGGCTGCAGCAGACTCTAGTCCTCTGGGTCTCTAGATGCAGCAGGTCTGATCTGAATGAGGGCAATGCATGACCGTGTTGCAGGAATGTAAATCGCCTACGTGGTGTTCTACGATTTGCATCTGTGCATGTGACCATGTACCCCCAGCCTATCCCCTCCCCACCAATTCCCAAAAAGAACCAACCGCCCCCAATACTCCATAGGCTGGAAAACCACATCCCCCTCACCCAGCACTAGTCTAGCTCCAGATTAACCACATCCCCCTCACCCGGCACTAGCCTAGCTCCAAATTAACCACATCCCCCTCACCAGGCACTAGCCTAGCTCCAGATTAACCACATCCCCCTCACCCGGCACTAGCCTAGCTCCAAATTAACCACATCCCCCTCACCAGGCACTAGCCTAGCTCCAGATTAACCACATCCCCCTCACCCGGCACTAGCCTAGCTCCAGATTGACCACATCCCCCTAACCCGGCACTAGCCTAGCTCCAGATTAAGCACATCCCCCTCACCCGGCACTAGCCTAGCTCCAGATTAACCACATCCCCCTCACCCGGCACTAGCCTAGCTCCAGATTGACCACATCCCCCTAACCCGGCACTAGCCTAGCTCCAGATTAACCACATCCCCCTCACCCGGCACTAGTCTAGCTCCAGATTAAAAACATCCCCCTCACCCGGCACTAACCTAGCTCCAGATTAACCACATCCCCCTCACCCGGCACTAGCCTAGCTCCAGATTGACCACATCCCCCTAACCCGGCACTAGCCTAGCTCCAGATTGACCACATCCCCCTAACCCGGCACTAGCCTAGCTCCAGATTAACCACATCCCCCTCACCCCGCACTAGCCTAGCTCCAGATGAACTGTACAAAATGAAGAGCAAACATACCTGGTTGTCGTTACAAAGCACTCCCATAGTTTCCAGGGGAACAATGAGGCCTAAAACCAACATCACACATCCTCCCTTTGGCACACAGCCATATAGACACAGACACACGAGCACGCATACACACACTCCAGCTGGGTCAGTGCTCACAACACCACTGATTTATTACAGTTGTTTTGACATCTACTCAATATACCAACATTATGTCTCATTGGACTCTATTTAGAGCCTTCTGTTGATTATTTCCCTCCAATGAGAATAGAGAGCATGTCAGGAGCTGAGAGCTGCGTGCTTTACTGAGCCTGTCAGTAGATGGAATGGAATGTGATGTGTTGACTCATAGGCAGAGAAAGAAAGATCAGAGATGTATTCCTAATGTACAGATAATGATGATGCTCTAAGTGGGTCCCATATGGCACCCTATTCACTATAAAGTTCACTAGTTTTGACCCGGTCAATAGGGTTCCTAGTGCACTAGTTTTGACCAGGACAATAGGGTTCCTAGTGCACTAGTTTTGACCAGGTCAATAGGGTTCCTAGTGCACTAGTCTTGACCAGGACAATAGGGTTCCTAGTGCACTAGTTTTGACCCGGTCAATAGGGTTCCTAGTGCACTAGTTTTGACCAGGACAATAGGGTTCCTAGTGCACTAGTTTTGACCAGGTCAATAGGGTTCCTAGTGCACTAGTCTTGACCAGGCCAATAGGGTTCCTACTGCACTAGTTTTGACCAGGCCAATAGGGTTCATAGTGCACTAGTTTTGACCAGGTCAATAGGGTTAATAGTGCATGATGTAAGAAACAGTGTGCCATTTAGGATGTTTATTTTTCTCACATTCTATTGAGGTCTTTATCTTAGAGCGCTGCAAGGCGATCAGGTGCTTTGGCATGTTCCCTATTGTCCCTCTTTGTCCAAAGGACATACAGCAAGACAGACAGATATATTGCCTCCATTTTCAGTAGTCTGTCCTTCTAGTGGTCATGTCTTTCAACTAGGTATAGACTACAGAGATCAGGGGATATGACGCTTCTTGAGCGTCCTGAAGACATGATGATTGAGTGTCCTGAAGACATTACGATTGAGTGTCCTGAAGACATGATGATTGAGTGTCCTGAAGACATGATGATTGAGTGTCCTGAATACATGATAATTGAGTGTCCTAAAGACATGATGATTGAGTGTCCTGAAGACATGATGATTGATTTCCAATGACTTTGGTTCAGACACAAATAGCCCCTATTCCTTACATAGTGTAGCACTGTTGACCAGGACCCATAGGGTAGTGAACTACTGTTGACCAGGACCCATAGCTAGGGCCCATAGGGTAGTGTACTACTGTTGACCAGGACCCATAGGGTAGTGAACTACTGTTGACCAGGACCCATAGGGTAGTGAACTACTGTTGACCAGGACACATAGGGTCGTGAACTACTGTTGACCAGGACCCATAGGGTAGTGTACTACTGTTGACCAGGACCCATAGGGTAGTGAACTACTGTTGACCAGGACCCATAGGGTAGTGAACTACTGTTGACCAGGGCCCATAGGGTAGTGAACTACTGTTGACCAGGGCCCATAGGGTAGTGAACTACTGTTGACTAGGACCCCTAGGGTAGTGTACTACTGTTGAACAGGGCCCATAGGGTAGTGAACTACTGTTGACTAGGACCCCTAGGGTAGTGTACTACTGTTGACCAGGACCCATAGGGTAGTGTACTACTGTTGACCAGGACCCATAGGGTAGTGTAGTACTGTTGACCAGGACCCATAGGGTAGTGTACTGCTGTTGACCAGGACCCATAGCTAGGACCCATAGGGTAGTGAACTACTGTTGACCAGGACCCATAGGGTAGTGTACTACTGTTGACCAGGACCCATAGGGTAGTGTACTACTGTTGACCAGGACCCATAGGGTAGTGTACTACTGTTGACCAGGACCCATAGGGTAGTGTACTACTGTTGACCAGGACCCATAGGGTAGTGAACTACTGTTGACCAGGACCCATAGGGTAGTGAACTACTGTTGACCAGGACCCATAGCTAGGACCCATAGGGTAGTGTAGTACTGTTGACCAGGACCCATAGGGTAGTGAACTACTGTTGACTAGGACCCATAGGGTAGTCAAATCAAATCAAATTTTATTTGTCACATACACATGGTTAGCAGATGTTAATGCGAGTGTAGCGAAATGCTTGTGCTTCTAGTTCCGACAATGCAGTAATAACCAACAAGTAATCTAACTAACAATTCCAAAACTACTGTCTTGTACACAGTGTAAGGGGATAAAGAATATGTACATAAGGATATATGAATGAGTGATGGTACAGAGCAGCATAGGCAAGATACAGTAGATGGTATCGAGTACAGTATATACATATGAGATGAGTATGTAAACAAAGTGGCATAGTTAAAGTGGCTAGTGATACATGTATTACATAAGGATACAGTCGATGATATAGAGTACAGTATATACGTATGCATATGAGATGAATAATGTAGGGTAAGTAACATTATATAAGGTAGCATTGTTTAAAGTGGCTAGTGATATATTTACATCATTTCCCATCAATTCCCATTATTAAAGTGGCTGGAGTTGAGTCAGTGTCAGTGTGTTGGCAGCAGCCACTCAATGTTAGTGGTGGCTGTTTAACAGTCTGATGGCCTTGAGATAGAAGCTGTTTTTCAGTCTCTCTGTCCCAGCTTTGATGCACCTGTAATGACCTCGCCTTCTGGATGATAGCGGGGTGAACAGGCAGTGGCTCGGGTGGTTGATGTCCTTGATGATCTTTATGGCCTTCCTGTGACATCGGGTGGTGTAGGTGTCCTGGAGGGCAGGTAGTTTGCCCCCGGTGATGCGTTGTGCAGACCTCACTACCCTCTGGAGAGCCTTAAGGTTGTGGGCGGAGCAGTTGCCGTACCAGGCGGTGATACAGCCCGACAGGATGCTCTTGATTGTGCATCTGTAGAAGTTTGTGAGTGCTTTTGGTGACAAGCCAAATTTCTTCAGCCTCCTGAGGTTGAAGAGGCGCTGCTGCGCCTTCTTCACAATGCTGTCTGTGTGAGTGGACCAATTCAGTTTGTCTGTGATGTGTACGCCGAGGAACTTAAAACTTGCTACCCTCTCCACTACTGTTCCATCGATGTGGATAGGGGGGTGTTCCCTCTGCTGTTTCCTGAAGTCCACAATCATCTCCTTAGTTTTGTTGACGTTGAGTGTGAGGTTATTTTCCTGACACCACACTCCGAGGGCCCTCACCTCCTCCCTGTAGGCCGTCTCGTCGTTGTTGGTAATCAAGCCTACCACTGTTGTGTCGTCCGCAAACTTGATGATTGAGTTGGAGGCGTGCGTGGCCACGCAGTCGTGGGTGAACAGGGAGTACAGGAGAGGGCTCAGAACGCACCCTGGTGGGGCCCCAGTGTTGAGGATCAGCGGGGAGGAGATGTTGTTGCCTACCCTCACCACCTGGGGGCGGCCCGTCAGGAAGTCCAGTACCCAGTTGCACAGGGCGGGGTCGAGACCCAGGGTCTCGAGCTTGATGACGAGCTTGGAGGGTACTATGGTGTTGAATGCCGAGCTGTAGTCAATGAACAGCATTCTCACATAGGTATTCCTCTTGTCCAGATGGGTTTGGGCGGTGTGCAGTGTGGTTGAGATTGCATCGTCTGTGGACCTATTTGGGCGGTAAGCAAATTGGAGTGGGTCTAGAGTGTCAGGTAGGGTGGAGGTGATATGGTCCTTGACTAGTCTCTCAAAGCACTTCATGATGACAGAAGTGAGTGCTACGGGGCGGTAGTCGTTTAGCTCAGTTACCTTAGCTTTCTTGGGAACAGGAACAATGGTGGCCCTCTTGAAGCATGTGGGAACAGCAGACTGGTATAGGGATTGATTGAATATGTCCGTAAACACACCGGCCAGCTGGTCTGCGCATGCTCTGAGGGCGCGGCTGGGGATGCCGTCTGGGCCTGCAGCCTTGCGAGGGTTAACACGTTTAAATGTCTTACTCACCTCGGCTGCAGTAAAGGAGAAACCGCATGTTTTCGTAGAGTAGTGAACTACTGTTGACTAGGACCCATAGCGTAGTGAACTACTGTTGACCAGGACCCATAGGGTAGTGTACTACTGTTAACCAGGACCCATAGGGTAGTGTTCTACTGTTGACCAGAACCCATAGGGTAGTGTACTACTGTTGACCAGGACCCATAGGGTAGTGAACTACTGTTGACCAGGACACATAGGGTAGTGTACTACTGTTGACCAGGACCCATAGCTAGGACCCATAGGGTAGTGAACTACTGTTGACCAGGGCCCATAGCTAGGACCCATAGGGTAGTGAACTACTGTTGACCAGGGCCCATAGGGTAGTGAACTACTGTTGACCAGGGCCCATGGGGTAGTGAACTACTGTTGACCAGGACCCATAGGGTAGTGAACTACTGTTGACCAGGACCCATAGGGTAGTGTACTACTGTTGACCAGGACCCATAGGGTAGTGTACTACTGTTGACCAGGCCCCATAGGGTAGTGTACTACTGTTGACCAGGACCCATAGGGTAGTGTACTACTGTTGACCAGGACCCATAGGGTAGTGTACTACTGTTGACCAGGACCCATAGCTAGGACCCATAGGGTAGTGTACTACTGTTGACCAGGACCCATAGGGTAGTGAACTACTGTTGACCGGGACCCATAGGGTAGTGTACTACTGTTGACCAGGACCATAGTGAAAGTTAAACCAGTGTCCATATAATGTGGATCAAAATAAAACATTTTCAGCATCTTTCAAATTAACAACAATATTAGTTTAATTTAAAATCTTCTAACTCGCTCCAAAATCCTCTGACATAAGAACAGAATAAATGGTCAAGAGTCTCTGGGTCACAAACACAAAATACACATTTGTTATCAATAGCTATTCTGAATATGTGTGTAATAAATGTCTTTACAGGGGTGCTTGACTGTTGTTATTACAGACCGGTCAGATTAATCCTTAAAGAGATGGGTGGCTAAACCTTAAGAGGGTGTGAACGATGCTGAATAGGTGTGGTCTAAGGCTAAAGTGGGTGTGAACGATGCTGAATGGGTGTAGACAAAGAAGAGCTCTTCACTAGATACCAAAACATTCAAGGGCCATTTTCTCAAAATTGAGTTTACAAGTTGATCAACTTTCAAAGGACAATTACTTTCCCATTGTTCCTCAACTGTAGTGTATGATGTACCATGTTGTAGCTCTGAGTCTCTACATTTATCCAAGGTAAAAAATTAAAAAACACCATTAAAAATGTTGCTGCATAGGACCAATTTGATCCAGTCAGTCACATTTTACTCAATTGTTAGGAGTTACTAACATGTGTACAGAGCATAATTAAAGTTACTGTAAAACATCTACACAGAGTAGTGTTATAGTTACTGTAAAACATCTACACAGAGTAGTGTTATAGTTACTGTAAAACATCTACACAGATTAGTGTTATAGTTACTGTAAAACATCTACACAGAGAGTGTTAAGTTACTGTAAAACATCTACACAGAGTAGTGTTAGAGTTACTGTAAAACATCTACACAGATTAGTGTTATAGTTACTGTAAAACATCTACACATAGAGTGTTAAGTTACTGTAAAACATCTACACAGAGTAGTGTTAGAGTTACTGTAAAACATCTACACAGAGTAGTGTTATAGTCACTGTAAAACATCGACACAGAGTAGTGTTATAGTTACTGTAAAACATCTACACAGAGTAGTGTTATAGTTACTGTAAAACATCTACACAGAGTAGTGGTATAGTTACTGTAAAACATCTACACAGAGTAGTGTTATAGTTACTGTAAAACATCTACACAGAGTAGTGTTATAGTTACTGTAAAACATCTACACAGAGTAGTGTTATAGTTACTGTAAAACATCTGCACAGAGTAGTGTTATAGTCACTGTAAAACATCTACACAGAGTAGTGGTATAGTTACTGTAAAACATCTACACAGAGTAGTGTTATAGTTACTGTAAAACATCTACACAGAGAGTGTTAAGTTACTGTAAAACATCTACACGGAGTAGTGTTATAGTTACTGTAAAACATCTACACAGAGAGTGTTAAGTTACTGTAAAACATCTACATAGTGTTAAAGTTACTGTAATACATCTAGATAGAGTTGCTTATGGCTGATGGCATAAACAGCAGTCTACCTCAGTCTCAATAACTATCATTAGTCCTAACTATCACAATTATTGAATTTTAAGTCCACATTCTGCTCCTCTTTCTTTTGGAATGTTACTTCACATAATAATGTGCACACTAATAAGACAAGTTCACTGCTTGTCTGTCAGAATATTCTTCCTACGACAACTGATAAATGTAGGGCAGGATCAACTAGGGAATCACTCTAACGTTAGTATCCACGTCCTGGGGTTAAGGATGGACAGAATGAAAGATTTGGGACAAGGACATCGGTAAATGAAAGCACGTCCAAGTTGTGTATTTTATTTTATACTTTTATTTAACTAGGCAAGTCAGTTAAGAATAAATTCTTATTTACAATGACGGCCGAGGAACAGTGGGTTAACTGCCCAGCATAAGTTTGCCAGTTTTACATCATAAAACTGTTAATGCCGTTTGACATATGGCACCTAATTAATATAATACGTTGTTATGAAGGCTCTGTGGGCGACAGCAGAACATTGGAGGAAAATGAATCATGTAAGTACCAAACACAGCCTTGGAAAAGTGGTTTGAGCAGGGGGGAATTCCTACTGGGATTATCTCTGGACAAGGGATTACCATCAACAAGTCTCTTTACAGACCCTTTAAACCTAGAAACACACAATAACCACATCTAAATCAAATCAAATCATATTTGATTTGTCACGAACACAACACCTTTAGACCTTACCGTGAAATGCTTACTCAACCTTTTTGGGATAGGGGGCAGCATTTTCACTTTTGGATAAATAGCGTGTCCAATTTCAACTTCCTGCTACTCATGCCAAGAATATAAGATATGCATATTATTAGTAGATTTGGATGGAAAACACTCGGAAGTTTCTAAAACAGTTTGAATCATGTCTGTGAGTATAACAGAACTTATGTAGCAGGCAAAACCCAGAGAACAAACCATTCTGATTTCTTTTTTTTTTTTGAGGTCACTGTCTATTCAATAAGGTTTTCTTTGGGAAATTAGATTTCTAAGGCACTTGTTTGCAGTTCCTACCGCTTCCACTGGATGTCACCAGTCTTTAGAAATTGGTTGAGGTTATTCCTTTGTGTAATGAAGAAGTACGGCCATCTTGAATTTGTGTCATTTGAAGTGTACTTTTTGAGAAGGCCCCTGACTGGAAAAGTAGCGTGAGATTGTTGTCTTCCTGTATTGAACACAGATTGTCCCGTCTACAATTTGATCGATTATTAACGTTTAAAAATACCTAAAGTTGTATTACAAAAGTAGTTTGAAGTGTTTTTGCAAAGTTTACAGGTAACTTTTGAGATATTTTGTAGTGACTTTGCGCAAATTGGAAGCTGTTTTTTTCTGGATCAACCGCGCCAAATAAATTGACATTTTGGATATATATGGATGGAATTAATCGAACAAAAGGACCATTTGTGATGTTTATGGGACATATTGGAGTGCCAACAAAAGAAGCTCGTCAAAGGTAAGGCATGATTTACATTTTATATCTGCGTTTTGTGTAGCGCCTGCAGGGTTGAAATATGATACTCTCTCTTTGTTTACTGTTGTGCTATCATCAGATAATAGCTTCTTATGCTTTCGCTGAAAAGCCTTTTTGAAATCTGACATGTTGTCTGGATTCACAACGAGTGTATCTTTAATTTGGTATCTTACATGTGTGATTTAATGAAGTTAGATTTTCATAGTATTTTATTTGAATCTGGCGCTCTGCAAAATCAAATCTAAGTTTATTTGTCACGTGCGCCATAGTGCGAAAAAAAGGTATGTGTGTGTGTGTGTGTGTGTGTGTGTGTGTGTGTGTGGGTGTGTGTGTGTGTAAATAAATAATCAACAGTAAAAATACATTTGAAAATAAGAGTAGCGAGGCTATATACAGACACCGGTTAGTCAGGCTGATTGAGGTAGTATGTACATGTAGGTATGGTTAAAGTGACTATGCATATATGATGAACAGAGAGTAGCAGCAGCATAAAAGAGGGGTTGGGGGGGTGGCACACAATACAGATAGCCCGGGTAGCCAATGTGCGGGAGCACTGGTTGGTCGGGCCAACTGAGGTAGTATGTACATGAATGTATAGTTAAAGTGACTATGCATATAAGATAAACAGAGAGTAGCAGCAGCGTAAAAGAGGGGTTGGGGGGGCACAAAATGTAAATAGTTTGGGTAACCATTTGGTCACCTGTTCAGGAGTTCATGGCTTGGGGGTAAAAACTGTTGAGAAGCCTTTTTGTCCTAGACTTGGCACTCCGGTACCGCTTGACATGCGGTAGTAGAGAGAACAGTCTATGACTGGGGTGACTGGGGTCTTTGACAATTTTTAGGGCCTGTATTTAGCCTCCACATTGACTCTGTACCGTAACACCCTGTATATAGCCTCCACATTGACTCTGTACCGGTACCCCCTGTATATAGCCTCCACATTGACTCTGTACCGGTACCCCCCTGTATATAGCCTCCACATGGACTCTGTACCGGTACCCCCTGTATATAGCCTCCACATTGTCTCTGTACCCCCCTGTATATAGCCTCCACATTGACTCTGTACCGTAACACCCTGTATATAGCCTCCACATTGACTCTGTACAGTAATACCCTGTATATAGCCTCCACATTGACTCTGTACCGTAATACTCTGTATATAGCCTCCACATTGACTCTGTACCAGTACCCCCTGTATATAGCCTCCACATTGACTCTGTACCGGTAACCCCAGTGTATAGCCTCCACATTGACTCTGTACCCCCCTGTATATAGCCTCCACATTGACTCTGTACCGTAACACCCTGTATATAACCTCCACATTGACTCTGTACCGTAACACCCTGTATATAGCCTCCACATTGACTCTGTACTGGTACCCCCTGTATATAGCTTCCACATTGACTATGTACCGTAATACCCTGTATATAGCCTCCACATTGACTCTGTACCAGTACACCCATATACTGGGTGCTGCTGTTTAATTATTTCTTACACTTATTTTCTATATTTAATTTTTACATGTTTTATTCAATGCTTATTTTTTTTTATTTTTTTATTTACCTCTTAAAGCAATGTAGGTTAAGGCTTGTCAGCCAGCATTTCACTGTAAGGTCTACTACACCTGTTGGATTCAGCATTTCACTGTGAGGTCTACTACACCTGTTGTATTCAGCATTTCACTGTGAGGTCTACTACACCTGTTGTATTCAGCATTTCACTGTGAGGTCTACTACACCTGTTGTATTCAGCATTTCATTGTAAGGTCTACTACACCTGTTGTATTCAGCATTTCACTGTAAGGTCTACTACACCTGTTGTATTCAGCATTTCATTGTAAGGTCTACTACACCTGTTGTATTCAGCATTTCATTGTAAGGTCTACTACACCTGTTGTATTCAGCATTTCATTGTAAGGTCTACTACACCTGTTGTATTCAGCATTTCATTGTAAGGTCTACTACACCTGTTGTATTCAGCATTTCACTGTAAGGTCTACTACACCTGTTGGATTCGACGCATGTGACTAATAACATTTGATTTGATTTGGTTGTAATATTTCACCTCTCTATGTTTTTACGTACGTCCTTTCTTCCATCCCTCTACGTCTTGTAATCATTTTACAGAGATTTCTACTTCCTGTTAGAGGACTGAGGTGGACATTAAGGCACCATGTTACCATGTTATCACTCATTAACAGACACATACACACACACTATAACACCAACTAACACACGACTGACAGAAAACCAGCTAGAACACTAACACATGACTGACTGTGAGGTGTCCCGGGTACAGAACACTAACACATGACTGACTGTGAGGTGTCCCGGGTACAGAACACTAACACATGACTGACTGTGATGTGTCCCGGGTACAGAACACTAACACATGACTGACTGTGAGGTGTCCCGGGTACAGAACACTAACACATGACTGACTGTGAGGTGTCCCGGGTACAGAACACTAACACATGACTGACTGTGAGGTGTCCCGGGTACAGAACACTAACACATGACTGACTGTGAGGTGTCCCGTGTACAGAACACTAACACATGACTGACAGAAAACCAGCTAGAATACTAACACATGACTGAATGTGAGGTGTCCCGGGTACAGAACACTAAGACATGACTGACTGTGAGGTGTCCCGGGTACAGAACACTAACACATGACTGACTGTGAGCAGGTCAAAAATACTGATCATTCAGTGCATGACTGACAGAACAACGTAAACAGGACCAAGCCAATTATCTGTCTTACTGGTAGTTACAAGGTTACAAACTCAATTCATATGTATCTGCCCAACCATGTTTCACTGTACGTTATTTGGTTTAAGATCTGGTCAACAGTAGTACCCGACTAGCATCACCACACTGGATGGTTCCGACCTAGAATATGTGGACATCTATAAGTACCTAGGTGTCTGGCTAGACTGTAAACTCTTCTTCCAGACT
The DNA here is from genome assembly GCF_045791955.1 of Oncorhynchus clarkii lewisi. NCBI lineage: Eukaryota > Metazoa > Chordata > Actinopteri > Salmoniformes > Salmonidae > Oncorhynchus > Oncorhynchus clarkii. The sequence goes on along the minus strand of NC_092158.1, from coordinate 1,585,081 downwards.
CATATCAAACATCTCCAATCAAACATCTCCAATCTAAAATCAAATCTAGAGTCGGCTTTCTATTCCGCAACAAAGCCTCCTTCACTCACGCCGCCAAACTTACCCTAGTAAAACTGACTATCCTACCGATCCTCGACTTCGGCGATGTCATCTACAAAATAGCTTCCAATACTCTACTCAGCAAACTGGATGCAGTTTATCACAGTGCCATCCGTTTTGTTACTAAAGCACCTTATACCACCCACCACTGCGACCTGCATGCTCTAGTCGGCTGGCCCTCGCTATATATTCGTTGCCAGACCCACTGGCTCCAGGTCATCTACAAGTCCATGCTAGGTAAAGCTCCGCATTATCTCAGTTCACTGGTCACGATGGCAACACCCACCGTTAGCACGCGCTCCAGCAGGTGTATCTCACTGATCATCCCTAAAGCCAACACCCCATTTGGCCACCTTTCGTTCCAGTTCTCTGCTGCCTGTGACTGGAACGAATTGCAAAAATCGCTGAAGTTGGAGACTTTTATCTCCCTCACCAACTTCAAACATCTATCTGAGCAGCTAACCGATCGCTGCAGCTGTACATAGTCTATCGGTAAATAGCCCACCCAATTTTACCTATCTCATCCCCATACTGTTTATATTTATTTACTTTTCTGCTCTTTCGCACACCAATATCTCTACCTGCACATGACCATCTGATCATTTATCACTCCAGTGTTAATCTGCAAAATTGTAGTTATTTGCCTACCTCCTCATGCCTTTTGCACACAATGTATATAGACTCTCTTTTTTTTCTACTGTGTTATTGACTTGTTAAATGTTTACTCCATGTGTAACTCTGTGTTGTCTGTTCACACTGCTATGCTTTATCTTGGCCAGGTCGCAGTTGTAAATGAGAACTTGTTCTCAACTGGCTTCCCTGGTTAAATAAAGGTGTTCTCAACTGGCCTCCCTTAGTTAAATAAAGGTGTTCTCAACTAGCCTCCCTGGTTAAATAAAGGTGTTCTCACCTAGCCTCCCTGGTAAATAAAGGGAACTTGTTCTCAACTTGCCTACCTGGTTAAATAAAGGTGAAATAAAAATAAAATAAAAAAATTAAAATTAGGAACAAGGAGCAATTTAGGACTCACAGAGACAGAGAGACACTGAGAGATCCACATCGCGACCAGTCAGTCAACCAGCAGGCCTCCATTTCTGTGATTGTAACAGTCAGTCAACCAGTAGGCCTCCATTTCTATGATTGTAACAGTCAGTCAACCAGTAGGCCTCCATTTCTATGATTGTAACAGTCAGTCAGCCAGTAGGCCTCCATTTCTGTGACTGTACCAGTCAGTCAGCCAATAGGCCTCCATTTCTGTGATTGTAACAGTCAGTCAGCCAGTAGGCCTCCATTTCTATGATTGTACCAGTCAGTCAGCCAGTAGGCCTCCATTTCTATGATTGTACCAGTCAGTCAGCCAGTAGGCCTCTATTTCTATGATTGTACCAGTCAGTCAGCCAGTAGGCCTCCATTTCTATGATTGTACCAGTCGGTCAGCCAGTAGGCCTCCATTTCTATGATTGTAACAGTCGGCCAGCCAGTAGGCCTCCATTTCTATGATTGTAACAGTCAGTCAGCCAGTAGGCCTCCATTTCTATGATTGTAACAGTCAGTCAGCCAGTAGGCCTCCATTGCTGTGATTGTACCAGTCAGTCAGCCAGTAGGCCTCCATTTCTATGATTGTAACAGTCAGTCAGCCAGTAGGCCTCCATTTCTGTGATTGTACCAGTCAGTCAGCCAGTAGGCCTCCATTGCTGTGATTGTACCAGTCAGTCAGCCAGTAGGCCTCCATTGCTGTGATTGCACCAGTCAGTCAGCCAGTAGGCCTCCATTGCTGTCAGCCAGTAGGCCTCCATTGCTGTGATTGTACCAGTCAGTCAGCCAGTAGGCCTCCATTGCTGTGATTGTACCAGTCAGTCAGCCAGTAGGCCTCCATTTCTATGATTGTAACAGTCAGTCAACCAGTTGGCCTCCATTTCTGTGATTGTAACAGAGCCCATTTACTGGGCGATGCTATCAGCCATGGCCCGGAACTCTGGCCCATTGGTCCAATTAAGAACCAATCAGAGCTCAGGATTAATGGATCCGTCCGTCTCTCTCCTCACCCGACTTGTGTCCTCCTCTGTTTATCTCTCTCTTACCAGTAGAACAGGAGGATGAATGATGTTGTCACTGGGATATTAAGACTTTTGTTCAAGAAGATAAAATATCCGGTTGATAATTTCAGTGTGTTAATTTGTTGTTGAGAAACCATCGATAACACTTTGCTTAGAATGGGGATACTATCACCCTAATCTATCTATAGTGCACTCCTCTAGTGCGCAAAGACACTACATACTATTGCTGGGAGTAGGGTGCCATTTGGGCTGCAGGCAAGACGTTCAGGGAGTCTGAGTTCTTCCCCTTAGATCCTGACACTGACTATAAACAGTGTTTTGCTTCTATATATGTAGTGGTCGAAGAGGTGTGATGTCTGTGTCTGTCGGATCTGTCTGAAGAGAGGCTGCTGACAGTATTAACCTGTCAAGCACCTGAATCCTTTAATGGGGCCTCGCCGTGAACCCTGCACGTGCCTCACACACACCAAGAACTACACACACATACAGGACAACTGGGGCGGCAGGGTAGCCTAGTGGTTAGAGCGTTGGACTAGTTACCGGAGGTTTGCAAGTTCAAATCCCTGAGCTGACATTCTGCCCCTGAACAGGCAGTTAACCCACTTGAAAATAAGTATTTGTTCTTAACTGACGTGCCTGGTTAAATAAAGGTAAAACACATTTAAAAATCAGAGTCATAAAACAGAGAGCATACGTAATGTTTATCATGGCGCTACAGCACAAAGATATCCAACAGTCACCCAGGCAGTGCACTCTGTCACGTTCTCTCTCAAACCCAATATTCCCTGAGACCATCAGATTACATCAGAGGATCTAAGGCTTTGCTTTTCATCATGACAGATGCCAACCAGACCACATCAGAGGAGTATCTGTCAACTCTGGTAATCTCAGATTACAGCGTTGTTGCATTACAGCGTTCTTCCCAGGGCCACATGTGGAGTTTAATCCCAAGAGCAGCAGGATATCAGACAAGACAGAGTCAACCGCTCCGATTACTGTTCATTTGGGACACATCTGAGTCACACACCCTCTTCAGTACAGAACCAACCAGACCACACCCTCTTCAGTACTGAACCAAACAGACCACACCCTCTTCAGTACAGAACCAACCAGACTACACCCTCTTCAGTACTGAACCAACCAGACCACACCCTATTCAGTACAGAACCAACCAGGCCACATCCTCTTCAGTACAGAACCAACCAGGCCACAACCTCTTCAGTACTGAACCAAACAGACCACAACCTCTTCAGTACAGAACCAACTAGGCCACACCCTCATCCGTACTGAACCAGACCACACACCCTCTTCAGTACAGAACCAACCAGGCCACACCCTCTACAGTACTGAGCCAACCAGGCCACACCCTCTTCAGGACTGAACGAACCAGGCCACACCCTCTTCAGGACTGAACCAACCAGGCCACACCCTCTTCAGTACTGAACCAAACAGGCCACACCCTCTTCAGGACTGAACCAACCAGGCCACACACTCTTCAGTACAAAACTAACAAGACCACACCCTCTTCAGTTCGGTACCAACCAGGCCACACCCTCTTCAGTACTGAACCAACCAGGCCACACCCTCTTCAGGACTGAACCAACCAGGCAACACCCTCTTCAGTACTGAACCAACCAGACCACACCCTCTTCAGTACAGAACCAACCAGGCCACACCCTCTTCAGTACTGAACCAGACCACACACCCTCTTCAGTACAGAACCAACCAGGCCACACCCTCTTCAGTACTGAACCAACCAGGCCACACCCTCTTCAGTACAAAACCAACAAGACCACACCCTCTTCAGTTCGGTACCAACCAGGCCACACCTTCTTCAGTACAGAAACCAACCAGGCCACACCCTCTTCAGGACTGAACCAACCAGGCCACACCCTCTTCAGTACAAAACCAACAAGACCACACCCTCTTCAGTTCAGTACCAACCAGGCCACACCCTCTTCAGCACTGAAGAGAACATGACAACAACAAAGTATATTTGTTTTAGTATGTTTCTCTCTTGTGTATCTACAGTATAGTATTTCAGTGCATTATTACAGTTGCTTGAATCTACAGTAGCTTGAATCTACAAGTGCTTGAATCTACAGTAGCTTGAATCTACAGTCGCTTGAATCTAAAGTCGCTTGAATCTACAGTAGCTTGAATCTACAGTAGCTTGAATCTACAGTAGCTTGCATCTATCTACATGTTTTTTCTGAAACAATGCAGGCTGTAGAGGAGTTACTAAATGTTTAATGATGATATGGAAATGTAATGTACAGCATTTTGAGATATCAGCTGATCTAAGAAGAGGTCTATATAAATACATTTGATTTGAAATTTGATTTGATTTAAGGATTTTTTGCTAGAAATATTAACATGTGTATTTATGTAGAGCCGTTAATAATAATTACAGTGACACCATTGGGTTCCTCTCAGAACATCTGAATGTCCTGATGGTGTCCAGATTATATCTTAGAAGTTCTTTGGCCCCAAGTCTTTATGAAGGTGGTATTTGTATACTTCATACAATCTTAAAGTTAAAACTACTTCATAATGTGGCTGCTTGGCTAAGGGCCATTTTAACACTGCATTATAATTGCCTCCATCCCAGCAGCCATGACAACACCTCATGTGGCTAGGAAGAGACAACCACAGAGACACATGCTATTCATGTCCGTGTTTAGCCAACAAATAGTTGTGATAATTAAACCAGTTTCAATTCTTGGAGATTAATACTCAGGCCAGTAAAAGACAATTACAGCTGGTGGGAAAAACTCCTTTATTTTTTTATTTTTATTTTACCCCTTTTTTTTCTCCCCAATTTCGTGGCGTCCAATTGTTTTAGTAGCTACTATCTTGTCTCATCGCTACAAATCCCGTACGGGCTCGGGAGAGACGAAGGTTGAAAGTCATGCGTCCTCCGATACACAACCCAACCAAGCCGCACTGCTTCTTAACACAGCGCGCATCCAACCCGGAAGCCAGCCGCAACAATGTGTCGGAGGAAACACTGTGCACCTGGCAACCTTGGTTAGCGCGCCACAGGAGTCGCTGGTGCGCGATGAGACAAAGATATATCTACCGGCCAAGCCCTCCCTAACCCGGACGACGCTGGGCCAATTGTGCATCGCCCCACAGACCTCCCGGTCGCGGCCGGTTGCGACAGAGCCTGGACACGAACCCAGAGTCTCTGGTGGCACAGCTGGCGCTGCAGTACAACACCCTTAACCACTGCGCCACCCGGGAGGCGGAAAAACTTCTTTCAACATAAAAAACAAACATTTGGCTGGTGAGAAAAACACATTTCGCCATTAAGAAGAAACATTTGGTCATAAAAAGGGGTATATCAGACTCATACCATGCTGACAGATGTTGATTCAGTATATCAGACTGATACCATGCTGACAGATGTTGATTCAGTATATCAGACTGATACCATGCTGACAGATGTTGATTCAGCATATCAGACTGATACCATGCTGACAGATGTTGATTCAGTATATCAGACTGATACCATGCTGACAGATATTGATTCAGTATATCAGACTGATACCATGCTGACAGATGTTGATTCAGTATATCAGACTGATACCATGCTGACATGTTGATTCAGTATATCAGACTGATACCATGCTGACAGATGTTGATTCAGTATAACAGACTGATACCATGCTGACAGATGTCGATTACCATGCTGACAGATGTTGATTCAGTATATCAGACTGATACCATGCTGACAGATGTTGATTCAGTATATCAGACTGATACCATGCTGACACCATGTTGATTCAGTATATCAGACTGATACCATGCTGACAGATATTGAGCTGACAGATGTTGATTCAGTATATCAGACTGATACCATGCTGACATGTTGATTCAGTATATCAGACATACCATGCTGACAGATGCTGCTGACAGATGTCGAGACAGATGTTGATTCAGTATATCAGACTGATACCATGCTGACAGATGTTGATACCATGCTGACAGATGTTGATTCAGTATATCAGACTGATACCATGCTGACAGATGTTGATTCAGTATATCAGACTGATACCATGCTGACAGATGTTGATTCAGTATATCAGACTGATACCATGCTGACAGATGTTGATTCAGTATATCAGACTGATACCATGCTGACAGATGTTGATTCAGTATATCAGACTGATACCATGCTGACAGATGTTGATTCAGTATATCAGACTGATACCATGCTGACAGATGTTGATTCAGTATAACAGACTGATACCATGCTGACAGATGTTGATTCGTAGTTTGAGTAATGACATGACCTTCCTACAATATCACTCAAATTAGTTTGATATATTACGATTGGTATGGTTAGACAGGACGGAAGCTTACTTATGGCAAAAAACGAATGTATGGTGTTTGGTTTTGCGTATAATGCAAATGTCTAGCAACCCAATGTTTGTGCGTTTGAATCTGATCACGGACAATTTTGCAACTACTTAGCGTGTTAGCTAACCCTTCCCCTAACCTGAACCCTTTGAACCCTTCCTAACCCCAACCTTAACCTTAACCCTAACCTTAACCTTAACCCTAACCCTAACCCCAACCTTAACCCTAACCTTAACCCTAACCTTAACCTTAACCCTAACCTTAACCTTAACCTTAACCCTAACCCTAACCCTAACCTTAACCCTAACCCCAACCTTAACCTTAACCTTAACCTTAACCTTAACCCTAACCCTAACCTTAACCCTAACTTTAACGCGAACCTTAACCTCTAGCCTAGCTACCATTAGCCACCTAGCAAACATTAGTGTTAGCCACCTAGCTAACAAATTGGAATCCGTAACATATCATACAGTATGTTTGCAAATTCGTAACAGTGTAACATTTCCAATTCGTAACAGTGTAACATTTCCAATTCGTAACAGTGTAACAATTACAATGCGTAACATGTCATATGAATTGTAATCTGTAACATGTCATATGACATGGATGATGGACATCCACCAATGAATATATACCATGAGAAACGTGATGTATGTATGTTACGTCTATGTTACGTCTACCCCTGAGTCCAGGTTGACAATAGAACGGCATACCTGTCGTTCATGATCAACAGGACATCGGTTATATAGATTTCCAATGTCCTCCACTATCTAAATTAGTATACAGTTCAATCGGAAAGTATTCAGACCTCTTGACTTTTTCCACATTTTTTTTTACATAAAAGCCTAATTCTAAAATGTATTTAAAAAAATACTCAATCTACACACAATACCCTATAACGACAAAGATAACACAGGTTTTTCAAATGTTTTGCTAATTTATGAAAAATTAAAACTGAAATATCACATTTACATAAGTATTCAGACCCTTTACTCAGTACTTTGTTGAAGCATCTTTGGCAGTGATTACTACCTCGAACCCTTCTTCAAGCTTGGCACGCCTGTATTTGGGGAGTTTCTCCCATTTTTTTCTGCAGATCCTCTCAAGCTGCAGGGTAGCCTAGTGGTTAGAGCGTTGGACTAGTAACCGGAAGGCTACCCTGCCGCTTGAGAGGATCTGCAGAAAAAAAATGGGAGAAACTCCCCAAATACAGGCGTGCCAAGCTTGAAGAACTTCCCCACAGCATGATGCTGTCACCACCATGCTTCACATTAGGGATGGTGCCAGGTTTTCTCCAGACGTGATGCTTGGCATTCAGGCCAAATAATTAATTATTCGAATCTTGTTTCTCCTAGTCTGAGAGTCTTTTAGTTGCCTTTTGGCAAAGTCAATGCGGGCTGTCATGTGCCTTTTACAGAGGAGCGGCTTCCGTCTGGCCACTCTACCTTAAAGGCCTGATTGGTGGAGTGCTGCAGAGATGGTTGTCCTTCTGGAAGGTTCTCCAATTTAGTTGGTGCAGTCTTTCTAAATTTCAGGGCTGCTTTTGAAGTAATTGATCATGAACTGTTACTAGGTAAACTCAAATGTTATGGTTTTAAGTCTGCAGCTCTATCCAGGATGGAAAGCTATATATCCAGGAGAAGGCAAGACGTGTAATTTAATGGTAGCTTTTCAAACAGTAAAGATATACACTGTGGTGTTCCTCAAGGAAGTTCCCTAGGACCACTTCTCTACTCGATCTTAACTAATGATTTACCTTCAGTAATGAACAAAGCAAGAGTGGTAACGTATGCTGATGATTCTACAATGTAGAGCGCAGCATCAGAATGTAATGAGCTAACAGATGTAGTGAGCAGTGAACTAAGAATAGTGTCTGAGTGGCTTGAACAAATTGGTGTTGAACATTTCTAAAATGAAACTTGTTGAATTTGGTTCAGGACACATGCTTGCTGATGACCCCCAATTGCATTTGTTGATGAATAGATTGGATGTAGAGCCAGTGAAAAACTTAAAATACTAGGCGTCATGTTGGATGCAGGTTTATCATGGTCAGAACACAATAACAATAAATATTCAGAATATGTAACATCTAGCACACTGAATCAGGTGATTCAATCCCTGGTCCTATCACACTGAGAGTACTGTCTGGTTATATGGTCAATCCCTGGTCCTATCAGACTTAGAGTACTGTCCTGATATATGGTCAATCCCTGGTCCTATCACATTTAGAGTACTGTCCAGTTATATGGTCAATCCCTGGTCCTATCACACTTAGAGTACTGTCTGGTTATATGGTCAATCCCTGGTCCCTATCTCACGTTGAGTACTGTCTGGTTATATGGTCAATCCCTGGTCCCTATCTCACGTTGAGTACTGTCTGGTTATATGGTCATCTGCAGCAAAGAAAGATATAAAAATCTCCAAATGCCTCAAAACAGGGCTGGTAGATTAGCTCTTCATTGCTCAAAACAGGGCTGGTAGATTACCTCTTCATTGCTCAAAACAGGGCTGGTAGATTACCTCTTCATTGTTCTATCCGAATGAATATTATCCAAATGCATCAGAATCTCTCATGACTTCATGTTGAAATCAGATTACTATCAAGTCTTGTGATTTTATTTATGAATGTTTTATTTTACAAAAAAACACAGCATTTTTCTGGCCAGTTAGTACATACTAGCAACACGCATAACCACCTCACCAGACAGGCAAATTCAGGGCAACTAAGACAACCCAAGCCAAGGACAAATCGCTGAAGTCTACAGTTTTATATAGCTGAATGAATCTCTTTACCAATCCATATTTCTCAGGCAAAAAGTAAATCCACCTTCAAGAAAAAACTAAAAGAACATCTAATGTGATAGACCATATGACTGGACAGGAAGTAGAAAGAACATCTAATGTGATAGACCATATGACTGGACAGGAAGTAGAAAGAACATCTAATGTGATAGACCATATGACTGGACAGGAAGTAGAAAGAACATCTAATGTGATAGACCATATGACTGGACAGGAAGTAGAAAGAACATCTAATGTGATAGACCATATGACTGGACAGGAAGTAGAAAGAACATCTAATGTGATAGACTATATGACTGGACATGAAATAGACAGAACATCTAATGTGATAGACCATATGACTAGACAGGAAATAGAAAGAACATCTAATGTGATAGACCATATGACTGGACAGGAAGTAGAAAGAACATCTAATGTGATAGACCATATGACTGGACAGGAAATAGACAGAACATCTAATGCGATAGACCATATGACTGGACAGGAAGTAGAAAGAACATCTAATGTGATAGACCATATGACTAGACAGGAAATAGAAAGAACATCTAATGTGATAGACCATATGACTGGACAGGAAGTAGAAAGAACATCTAATGTGATAGACCATATGACTGGACAGGAAATAGACAGAACATCTAATGCGATAGACCATATGACTGGACAGGAAGTAGAAAGAACATCTAATGTGATAGACCATATGACTGGACAGGAAATAGAAAGAACATCTAATGTGATAGACCATATGACTAGACAGGAAATAGAAAGAACATCTAATGTGATAGACCATGTGACTGGACAGGAAATAGACATAACATCTAATGTGATAGACTATATGACTGGACAGGAAATAGAAAGAACATCTAACGTGATAGACCATGTGACTGGACAGGAAATAGAAAGAACATCTAATGTGATAGACTATATGACTGGACAGGAAATAGAAAGGACATCTAATGTGACAGACCATGTGACTGGACAGGAAATAGACAGAACATCTAATGTGACAGACCATATGACTGGACAGGAAATAGAAAGTATCAACTCAATGTTAAATGTGTTTCCTGTCAAGTATTTTAATTATCTGTATTGTCTACTTGTTGAATGTTTGTGAAGTCTTGATTTGTGGTTGTTTGTAATGTCTTGTAGTTGGTGTTGGACACGAGGAAGACTATCTATATAAGGTCCCACAGTTGACAGTGCATGTCAGAGCATAGACCAAGCCATGAGGCCGATGCAATTGTCCGTAGAGATCTGAGACAGGATTGTGTTGAGGCACAGCTCTGTGGAAGGGTACCAAAATATTTCTGCAGCATTGAGTGTCCCCAAGAACACAGTGGCCTCCATCATTCTTAAATGGATTAAGTTTGGAACCACCAAGACTTTTCCAAGAGCTGACCGCCCAGCCAAACTGAGCAATCGGGAGACAAGGGCCTTGGTCAGGGACGTGACCAAGAACCCGATAGTCACTCTGACAGAGCTCCAGAGTTCCTCTGTGGAGATTTTTGTATTTTTTAAAACATTTTATCAGGATCCCCAGCAGCTAACACCATAACGCTAGACAGGTGTGTGCCTTCCCAAATCATGTCCAATCAATTGAATTTACCATATGTGGACTCCAATCAAATTGTAGTAACATCTCAAGGATGATCAATGGAAACAGGATGCAACAGAGCTCAATTTTGAGTCTCATAGCAAAGGGTCTGAATACTTAAGTAAATAATGTATTTCTGTATTTTCTGCTTTGTCATTTTGGGATATTGTTTGTAGATTGATCAGGGTATTTATTAAAATAAGGCTGTAACGAAAACAAAAACGTGGAAAAGTCTAGCGGTCTGAATACTTTACGAATGTACTTTAGCTGTAGATATTATAGATCTCCAGCTCCTTGTATTGCTGTTCTATGTTAAAGTGGGTTATATCTGTGACTGGAAAAATTAAAGGCTACCTCCCTAATAGTACCATATTCCCTATATAGTGCACTACTTTTGGGTGGGGAGGAGGTGTAGAATGAGTAAGGGCTGTGAAGGAGGAGAAGAGAGGGAGAAGAGGTGTACGCAGAGAGACAGGTGAGAGACGACTCAGCACGGTATGTCTGTCGCCCTCTCACTGTGTTACCTCTAGTTATCTCTGCTCTCAGCTCCTGACACAAACACCACCACAACCTGAGAGTGCACAGAGGCATGAGATGAGAGATGGAGAGGGAGAGGGAGAGGGAGAGAAGGAGAGAGAGAAGGAGAGAGAGAGAGAGGGAGGAGACAGAGAGAGCGAAGGAGAGAGAGAGAAGGAGAGAGAGAGAGAGAGAGAGAGAGAGGCTATGCATCTCCCACCAAGTCTCCATGGTCAGGTGGCAGAGAGAGAGCAGGCTCTGAGCTCACAGTAGAACATAGAACACAGTACGAGGGGTGGGAGAAGAGCGGAGGGTTGTCGTATTACAGCGTTGGGTCTTACCTGTTTGGCTGCGTCTCTGAGCGTACGCCACCACCACGGCAGCTAGCACCACACAGCACAGCGACGTTACGGTGTTGGCCATCTAGAGAAATAGACACAGAGGAGAATGTCAGAGTCTCTCTCTCCATCTCTATCGCCCCCTTTCATTCAATCTCTCACTCTATCTTTAAAGTCTTTCTGCCTTGCTCAATCATTCAATCTGTCACTACCTCTCTCTCCGTGCTTCTCTCTCTCTCTCTCTCTCTCTCTCTCTCTCTCTCTCTCTCTCTCTCTCTCTCTCTCTCTCTCTCTCTCTCTCTCTCTCTCTCTCTCTCTCTCTCTCTCACACACACTCCCTCTCTCTTTCTCTCCTTGCTTCTCTCATTTTCTCTCAGGGCTAACACTCTACATGACTACAGGGCTAAGCAAACTTAGGCGTGACATGCCTTCAACAAACGCTGACACTTCACCTCCAATTATATTTGATGAAATTATGAAAGACAATAATTGTAATTTTGAATTCATTTGTTCACCTCTTCCATTTCATTGTGGAAGAGGTGAACAAATTATTGATGTCTATCAACAATGACAAGCCACCGTGGTCTGACACTTTGGATGGAAAATTACTGAAGATAATAGTGGATTATATTGTCTCTACTAGAAAGTGTGCCCCCTCAGGCCTGGAGGGAAGCTAAAGTCATTCCACTACCTAAGAATAGTAAAGACCCCTTTACTGGCTCAAATAGCGGAGCAATCATCCCGTCACCAACCCTTAGTTAACTGACCAAATACAATGCTATTTTACAGTAAACAAATTGACATCATGCTTTCAACACGCTTATTGGGAAGGACATTCAACAAGCACAGCACTTACACAAATGACGGGCTATTTTGTTAGACTCAGCTATATCATAACAGTTCCTGTCTCTTCATAAAGACACATTCCTACTGTTCTCTTCCTTTCATGAGATCTCCCATTGAAGCTTTTTAAAGGAGTAGTAACATCAACCGCTCCTGAGATCTCCCATTGAAGCTTTTTAAAGGAGTAGTAACATCAACCGCTCCTTTCATGAGATCTCCCATTGAAGCAAGATCAAAGTTTGGACTATCAATCTGTTGCTTTTAGAACTGGTGGGAGGGTTTACAATATTAAATAACCATTTCAAGTTTAAAACAACACCAAAGATTTGAGAATATTATTCTACTTTATATATATATATATATTAAACAAACGTCACACTCACTGTGCCCCAGTCCCCCAACTTTTCTGACCGTTTCCGCATGTAATGGCTGAGAGAAAGATTTCGTGTGTATATATCTTTGTGCTCCATTTAGTTAGTCTGCCTTTTAATTGGTTTGTTTAATCATTACAATGAGGAACGGAAGCTCTACCACCGAGACGGTCCATATCAGACCTGGAGCCAAAGAGCAGCAGAAACACTTTACAACTGCTACCATGTCTGACAGCGGAACAAAACAAAGCAGTGCGAACACAATGAGAAGATGTGCAGTGAAATGGGAACATTAGTCTGGTCAGGGTTGGGCTCAATTCCATTTTATTTTCAGTCAATTCCAAGAAGTACACTGAAATTCCAATTCTCTCCAATGCTTTTCAACGAGGACACATTATTATTGGAATAGGACTTTGGTTTTCTTTCTGAATTGACAGAAATTGAAATGGAATGACCCCAAGCCTGATTCTGATTGTACTTGAAATCCCCAAAGTTTCTCAGCTGTTTATGTAAAGACAACATTAATGGAGACGGGTAGAGGATTTTAAATCACAGGAAATGTATTCTCTAGTTCAATGCTTTTGCAAGGTACTAACGTGATTCAAACTGCTTCCATTTCCCACTCGAGTTACCATAACACTGCAATCATTAGGACCTCATCCAGTCTGCAGAAGAAGAGTGTTACTCTGCTCAATTTGACTACAAAGTCATATGAAACAGACCAGGAGTTCGGCCTTTCTACTTCCTGTTTCTATAATGATCTGACCAGTTCTACCTTAGGGATGTATCCCAAATGCCACCCTATTCCCTATATAGTGCACTATTTGCTCTGGTCTAAAGTGGTGCAAAATATAGGGAAGAGGGTTCTATAGGGCTCATGTCTAAAGTAGTGCACTATATAGGGAATAGGGTTCCATAGGGCTCTGGTCTAAAGTAGTGTACTATATATAGGGAATAGGGTTCTATAGGGCTCTGGTCTAAAGTAGTACACTATATAGGGAATATGGTTCCATAGGGCTCTGGTCTAAAGTAGTACACTATATAGGGAATAGGGTTCCATAGGGCTCTGGTCTAAAGTAGTGCACTATTAGGGAATAGGGTTCTATATGGTTCTGGTCTAAAGTAGTGCACTATTAGGGAATAGGGTTCTATATGGTTCTGGTCTAAAGTAGTGGACTATATAGGGAATAGGGTTCCATAGGACTCTGGTCTAAAGTAGTGCACTATATAGGGAATAGGGTGCCATTTGGGATGCAGCGTGCCATCAATCTCTTCTGAATGGAAATGAAATCCCTTATATTTCACTTAATTCCAAAACCCAGTTCTGGTTCAAACAACCTTGTGGAAGATCCTGAATGAAAACCTTCTGAGACTCCGCACCGTCATGGTGATTGGCACCTCGTACTTATTTCATCTTTACAGAATTAGAAAGCGAATGACGGGGTGAAATTAAAACTGCATCCCCAGTCAGCTCTATCCAATCCACATCTCCCTGTTGGACTGGCTCTGTCAGAGTCCAAAAGGGAACCCTATTCCCTATATAGTGCACTACTTTAGACCAGAGCCTATTGAACCCTATTCCCTATATAGTGCACTACTTTAGACCAGAGCCCTATGGAACCCTATTCCCTATATAGTGCACTACTTTAGACCAGAGCCCAAAAGGCTCTATATAAGAAATAGGATGTCATTTAGGACATATTCTGTCTGCTTCTCTCTCTCTCTTTGTCAGTCTAGAAGTGGTATTTAGCTCATCAAAGCAGGAACAATACTCTAGATATGTGGCAGCTGAGAATATTTTACTTAATGGTGGCCTCTGGCTCTCAGCATCCCCACTCAGCCTCAGAATCCTCCTTCTTATCCACACATTTAGGACCTCATATTTATTTATTCATTTCTTATTTCTCCTAGAAGCTGAATAGGCGTGTTGGCTGGTTAATTAAAATGTATAATTCATTGCTGTATTGAATGGTTTCCTGCTTCTCTTTGTGAAGTCCAGTGGAAATTTGCATTTAAATTGGAAATCCCATTGAATTGTGCAGGGATATGTTTTGGTATGATGCATCACAGAATAGAAGGATGAGAGGAGGAGAGGAAGGGAGGAATATTTCACTGACAGCCCAGTTTTATCCCCCTCCCGCCCATCTGGAAGACAAACACAGGTTTATGCTGCCTGTCTTCCTGCCTTCAACTGATAGAAATAACACTCTGTGAGAGGGGATGGATGTGTCTGACTGTTCCCGTACGGAAGGCAGGCTCTCATGTGGTAGCTACAGTTTGGGATGTTTGGCTGAGCATTAGGAACTGCTACCAACTCCAGCCAGGAAAGCTGCATTCCAAACCGCCACCTATCCCCTATGGGCCCTGGTCAAAGAAGTGGGGAAATGGTGCCATTTGGGACACACTACAGCTGTAGGGATGTGTTATGAAGTCCAGTCATATAACAGTATTTGTATACATCTCTCCATACAGTCTATGTTTACATATTCCTCTGAAAGCGTTCTACACCGCTACATCTCCAGTCTCACTGACCCTGAAACTGGCCCTGGATCTGACTCTGGAACTGACCGTGACCCTGGCACTGACCCTGACCCTGCCACTGACCCTGGAACTGACCCTGGAACTGACCCTGGAACTGACCCTGGAACTGACCGTGACCCTGGCAAGGACCCTGCCACTGACCCTGGAACTGACCCTGGAACTGACCGTGACCCTGGCAAGGACCCTGCCACTGACCCTGGAACTGACCCTGGAACTGGCCCTGGTCAGTCTTCAACTGACATAACACTCCAATAGTCTGATTTGTGTTCAACTGACAGAACACTCCAATAGTCTGATTAGTCTTCAACTGACAGAACACTCCAATAGTCTGATCAGTCTTCAACTGACAGAACACTCCAATAGTCTGATTAGTCTTCAACTGACAGAACTCTCCAATAGTCTGATTAGTCTTCAACTGACTGAACTCTCCAATAGTCTGATTAGTCTTCAACTGACATAACACTCCAATAGTCTGATTAGTCTTCAACTGACAGAACACTCCAATAGTCTGTTTAGTCTTCAACTGACAGAACACTCCAATAGTCTGATTAGTCTTCAACTGACATAACACTCCAATAGTCTGATTAGTCTTCAACTGACAGAACACTCCAATAGTCTGATTAGTCTTCAACTGACAGAACTCTCCAATAGTCTGATTAGTCTTCAACTGACAGAACACTCCAATAGTCAGACTAGTCTTCAACTGACAGAACTCTCCAATAGTCTGATTTGTGTTCAACTGACAGAACTCTCCAATAGTCTGATTAGTCTTCAACTGACAGAACACTCCAATAGTCTGATTTGTGTTCAACTGACAGAACTCTCCAATAGTGTGAATATATTTTTGAATGTAACCTTTATTTAACTATGCTAGTCATCTCTGTTCATAATTTGGCCTTTATGACAGCTGAATACATGGATCTATAATCACCACCTCAATCAATTCACGACCGGAGTGAGATCCGACCGGCGTGCCATTTATTTTCCTCTGTCCCATAATTAAACAGCTCCCCAACATCAAGCTTCCCGGTGCTGAGACAGTAACTATCTAATCAATCACTCAGGACCCATGTTTCACTATTGATTACAAAGGCTATACATTTTTAAGCTATACATGTGGATGGCATTTGGCTATACATGTTGGCTTTCCCTTGACACAAAGTGAATAATGATGCTCTATAGACCATGTAAATGATGTCATAGTGGAGTCTAGGGACTGCTACCATAGACCATGTAAATGATGTCATAGTGGAGTCTAGGGACTGCTACCATAGACCATGTAAATGATGTCATAGTGGAGTCTAGGGACTGCTACCATAGACCATGTAAATGATGTCATAGTGGAGTCTAGGGACTGCTACCATAGACCATGTAAATTATGTCATAGTGGAGTCTAGGGACTGCTACTATAGACCATGTAAATGATGTCATAGTGGAGTCTAGGGACTGCTACTATAGACCATGTAAATGATGTCATAGTGGAGTCTAGGGACTGCTACTATAGACCATGTAAATGATGTCATAGTGGAGTCTAGGGACTGCTACTATAGACCATGTAAATGATGTCATAGTGGAGTCTAGGGACTGCTACTATAGACCATGGAAATTATGTCATAGTGGAGTCTAGGGACTGCTACTATAGACCATGTAAATTATGTCATACTGGAGTCTAGGGACTGCTACTATAGACCATGTAAATGATGTCATAGTGGAGTCTAGGGACTGCTACTATAGACCATGTAAATGATGTCATAGTGGAGTCTAGGGACTGCTACCATAGACCATGTAAATGATGTCATAGTGGAGTCTAGGGACTGCTACTATAGACCATGTAAATGATGTCAAATTGGAGTCTAGGGACTGCTACTATAGACCATGTAAATTATGTCATAGTGGAGTCTAGGGACTGCTACTATAGACCATGTAAATTATGTCATAGTGGAGTCTAGGGACTGCTACTATAGACCATGTAAATGATGTCATAGTGGAGTCTAGGGACTGCTACTATAGACCATGTAAATTATGTCATAGTGGAGTCTAGGGACTGCTACTATAGACCATGTAAATGATGTCATACTGGAGTCTAGGGACTGCTACTATAGACCATGTAAATTATGTCTTATTGTAGTCTAGGGACTGCTACTATAGACCATGTAAATGATGGGTTCTGGCCTGTCTTCAACACAGAGAATATTTAGGTGCAGAGAAAACAGGGTTAACAACACAATCTAAAGTGTATGAAGCAAAAAATCAAAAACAACAGAGCACAGAGGAGCTGGCTGAGTGGAGACTGGCTGGGTGGTGGAGGCTGGATGGAGGAGGCTGGGTGGGTGGAGGAGGCTGGCTTGGTGGAGAATGGCAGGGTGGTGGAGGCTGGATGGAGGAGGCTGGGTGGGTGGAGGAGGCTGGCTGGGTGGAGAATGGCAGGGTGGTGGAGGCTGGGTGGGTGGAGGAGGCTGGCTGGGTGGAGAATGGCAGGGTGGTGGAGGCTGGCTGGGTGGAGACTGGCTGGGTGGTGTAGGCTGGTAGGGTGGAGGAGGCTGGCTGGGTGGAGACTGGCTGGGTGGAGGAGACTGGGTGGGTGGAGGAGGCTAGCTGGGTGGGTGGAGAATGGCAGGGTGGTGGAGGCTGGCTGGGTGGAGACTGGCTGGGTGGTGTAGGCTGGTAGTGTGGAGGAGGCTGGCTGGGTGGAGGAGGCTGGCTGGCTGGGTGGAGACTGGCTGGCTGGGTGGAACCTGGTTGGGTGGAGGAGGCTGGCTGGGTGAATGGCTGGGTGGAGACTGACTGGGTGGTGGAGGCTGGGTGGAGGAGGCTGGCTGGGTGGAGGAGGCTGGCTGGGTGAATGGCTGGGTGGAGCCTGGCTGGGTGGTGGAGGCTGGGTGGAGGAGGCTGGATGGGTGGAGGAGGCTGGGTGGAGGAAGCTGGCTGGGTGGAGGAGGCTGGGTGTGTGGAGGAAGCTGGCTGGGTGGAGGAGGCTGGGTGGGTGGAGGAGGCTGGCTCGGTGGAGGAGGCTTGGTGGGTTGAGGGGGCTGGGTGGAGAATGGTTGGGTGGAGGAGGCTGGGTGGGTGGAGGAGGCTGGATGGATGGGTGGTGGAGGCTGGCTGGGTCTGTGGGTGGTGGAGGCTGGGTGGGTGGAGGAGGCTGGAAGGATGTGTGGAGGAGGCTGGCTGGGTGGGTGGGTGGAGGAGGCTGGCTGGGTGGTGAAGGCTGGCTGGTTGGAGGAGGCTGGGTGGGTGGTGGAGGCTTGGTGGAGTCTGGGTGGGTGGGTGGTGGAGGCTGGCTGGCTGGGTGGGTGGGTGGAGGCTGGGTGGGTGGGTTGTGGAGGCTGGCTGGGTGGAGGAGGTTGGGTGGTGGAGGCTGGCTGGGTGGGTGGGTGTTGGAGGCTGGCTGGGTGGAGGAGGTTGGGTGTTGGAGGCTGGCTGGGTGGGTGGGTGGTGGAGGCTGGCTGGGTGGGTGGTGGAGGCTGGCTGGGTCTGTGGGTGGTGGAGGCTGGGTGGGTGGAGGAGGCTGGATGGATGGGTGGAGGCTGGCTGGCTGGGTGGGTGGGTGGAGGAGGCTGGCTGGGTGGTGGAGGCTGACTGGGTGGAGGAGGCTGGGTGGGTGGTGGAGGCTTGGTGGAGGCTGGGTGGGTGGGTGGTGGAGGCTGGCTGGCTGGGTGGGTGGAGGAGGCTGGCTGGGTGGGTTGGTGGAGGAGGCTGGCTGGCTGGGTGGGTGGGTGGAGGCTGGGTGGGTGGGTGGGTTGTGGAGGCTGGCTGGGTGGAGGAGGTTGGGTGGTGGAGGCTGGCTGGGTGGGTGGGTGGTGGAGGCTGGGTGGGTGGTGGAGGTTGGGTGGTGGAGGCTGGCTGGGTGGGTGGGTGGGTGGAGGAGGCTGGCTGTGTGGGTGGAAGAGGCTTGCTGGGTGGGTGGTGGAGGCTGGGTGGGTGGGTGGAGGAGGTTGGCTGGTTGGGTGGTAGAGGCTGGCTGGGTTGGTGGGTGGGTGGTAGAGGCTGGGTGGGTGGAGGAGGCTGGCTGGCTTGGTGGGTGGAGGAGGCTGGCTGAGTGGGTGGGTTGTGGAGGCTGGGTGGGTGGAGGAGGCTGGCTGGGTGGGTGGTGGAGGCTGGCTGAGTGGGTGGGGGGTGGAGGCTGGGTGGGTGGAGGCTGGGTAGGTGGGTGGTGGAGGCTGGGTGGGTGGGTGGAGGCTGGGTGGGTGTAGGAGTGCTGAGACCTGTTTCCAGACACCCTGTTCTTCATAACATTGCGGACAGAGTGATGAGGGAGAATGAGGTTGCAGCAGAGCAGGACTCTGTCATTAGGAGTTTTTACTGTATGTTGTTCTACTTTCAGACTGTAGCGTACAGTAACAAGCCCCGGAAGGTACGCATATAACAGAGAGCTGCAGTACACAGAGCACCACAGCCTTATTTACAGATGCTTAGGGTCAGTGGAGGCTGGCTGGGTGGACGGAGTGTAATGCCTTGAACGGAGTCAATGGAATGGTATCAAACACATGGAAACCATGGAAACCATGGGTCGGATGTATTTGATACCATTCCACAGATTCTGCTCTTGCCATTACCACAAGACCGTCCTCCCCAATTAGGGTGGCACCAACCTCCTGTGGTTAGGGTGTAAACAGCTCAGCTCAATGACTCATTGAAGGACCCTGTATATAGCCAGTGAACTGAGGACATGAACTGTGGCTGTGTGTGTGTGTGTGTGTGTGTGTGTGTGTGTGTGTGTGTGTGTGTGTGTGTGTGTGTGTGTGTGTGTGTGTGTGTGTGTGTGTGTGTGTCAAGTTTCAAGTGTTTTATTGGCACGTGCACTATTGTGCAGTGATGACGTTCTTGCTCTTTCCCAACAATACAATAATCACAGGGTCAGTAGTTATATACAGGGTCAGTAGCTATATACAGGGTCAGTAGTTGCAATACAGGGTCAGTAGTTATATACAGGGTCAGTAGTTATATACAGGGTCAGTTGCTATGTACAGGGTCAGTAGCTATATACAGGGTCAGTAGTTATATACAGGGTCAGTAGTTATATACAGGGTCAGTAGTTATATACAGGGTCAGTAGCTATATACAAGGTCAGTAGTTATATACAGGGTCAGTAGTTATATACAGGGTCAGTAGTTATATACAGGGTCAGTAGTTATATACAGGGTCAGTTCCAGGGTCAGTTGCTTTGTACAGGGTCAGTAGCTATATACAGGGTCAGTAGCTATATACAGGGTCAGTAGTTATATACAGGGTCAGTAGCTATATACAGGGTCAGTAGTTATATACAGGGTCAGTAGCTATATACAAGGTCAGTAGTTATATACAGGGTGAGTAGTTATATACAGGGTCAGTAGCTATATACAAGGTCAGTAGTTATATACAGGGTCAGTAGTTATATACAGGGTCAGTTCCAGGGTCAGTTGCTATGTACAGGGTCAGTAGTTATATACAGGGTCAGTAGTTATATACAGGGTCAGTAGTTATATACAGGGTCAGTAGCTATATACAAGGTCAGTAGTTATATACAGGGTCAGTAGTTATATACAGGGCCAGTAGCTATATACAGGGTCAGTAGCTATATACAGGGTCAGTAGTTATATACAGGGTCAGTAGTTATATACAGGGTCAGTAGCTATATACAGGGTCAGTAGTTATATACTGGGTCAGTAGTTATATACAGGGTCAGTTCCAGGGTCAGTTGCTATGTACAGGGTCAGTAGCTATATACAGGGTCAGTAGCTATATACAGGGTCAGTAGTTATATACAGGGTCAGTAGTTATATACAGGGTCAGTAGCTATATACAGGGTCAGTAGTTATATACAGGGTCAGTAGCTATATACAGGGTCAGTAGTTATATACAGGGTCAGTAGTTATATACAGGGTCAGTTCCAGGGTCAGTTGCTATGTACAGGGTCAGTAGCTATATACAG
The DNA here is from genome assembly GCF_045791955.1 of Oncorhynchus clarkii lewisi. Classification (NCBI taxonomy): domain Eukaryota; kingdom Metazoa; phylum Chordata; class Actinopteri; order Salmoniformes; family Salmonidae; genus Oncorhynchus; species Oncorhynchus clarkii. The sequence goes on along the minus strand of NC_092158.1, from coordinate 1,563,647 downwards.
GGTCAGTAGTTATATACAGGGTCAGTAGCTATATACAGGGTCAGTAGTTATATACAGGGTCAGTAGTTATATACAAGGTCAGTAGCTATATACAAGGTCAGTAGTTATATACAGGGTCAGTAGTTATATACAGGGTCAGTAGCTATATACAGGGTCAGTAGCTATATACAGGGTCAGTAGTTATAAACAGGCTCAGTTCCTCTCTCTGTGGACTCTACTGCCCCTGCTGACCTCTCACTGTGGACTCTACTGCCTCTGCTGACCTCTCACAGTGGACTCTACTGCCCCTGCTGACCTCTCACTGTGGACTCTACTGCCCCCGTTGACATCTCTGTGGACTCTACTTCCCCTGCTGACCTCTCACTGTGGACTCTACTGCCCCTGCTGACCTCTCTCTGTGGACTCTACTGCCCCTGCTGACCTCTCTCTGTGGACTCTACTGCCCCTGCTGACCTCTCTATGTGGACTCTATATGCCCCTGCTGACCTCTCTATGTGGACTCTACTGCCCCTGCTGACCTCACAGTGGACTCTACTGCCCCTGCTGACCTCACTGTGGACTCTACTGCCCCTGCTGACCTCTCTATGTGGACTCTACTGCCCCTGCTGATCTCTCACTGTGGACTCTACTGCCCCTGCTGACCTCTCTCTGTGGACTCTACTGCCCCTGCTGACCTCTCTGTGGACTATACTGCCCCTGTTGACCTCACTGTGGACTCTACTGCCCCTGCTGACCTCTCACTGTGGACTCTACTGCCCCTGCTGACCTCTCTGTGGACTCTACTGCCCCTGCTGACCTCTCTGTGGACTCTACTGCCCCTGCTGACCTCTCACTGTGGACTCTACTGCCCCTGCTGACCTCTCTCTGTGGACTCTACTGCCCCTGCTGACCTCTCTATGTGGACTCTACTGCCCCTGCTGATCTCTCTATGTGGACTCTACTGCCCCGGCTGACCTCACATTGGACTCTACTGCCCCTGCTGACCTCTCTGTGGACTCTACTGCCCCTGCTGACCTCTCTGTGGACTCTACTGCCCCTGCTGACCTCTCTATGTGGACTCTACTGCCACTGCTGACCTCTCTATGTGGACTCTACTGCCCCTGCTGACCTCACTGTGGACTCTACTGCCCCTGCTGAACTCTCTCTGTGGACTCGATACTTCGATACACAGCAACCCCCCAGAGATGGCCAGAGAGCCAACCCCCACAGGATATCAAAACAGCCAACCTCCACAGGGTATCCAAACAGCCAACCCCCACAGGATATCCAAACAGCCAACCCCCACAGGATATCCAAACAGCCAACCCCCACAGGATATCCAAACAGCCAACCCCCACACGATATCCAAACAGCCAACCCCCACAGGATATTCAAACAGCCAACCTCCACAGGGTATCCACACAGCCAACCTCCACAGGGTATCCACACAGCCAACCCCCACAGGATATCCACATAGCCAACCCCCACAGGATATCCACACAGCCAAACCCCCCAGAGATAGCCACACAAAAGCCCCCCCCCCCCCCCCACCAGAGACACTTACTGTAGATACACAGCCACCCCCCCAGGGATAGCCACACAGCCACTCACCTATAGATAGTCAAACAGCCACCCCCCCCCTGAGATAGCCAAACCTTCACCCCCCCGGAGATAGCAACATAGCCCCCCCCTCCCCCCTCCAGATATAGCCAAACCTTCACCCCCCCAGAGATAGCTACATAGCCCCCCTCCAGAGACAGCCACACAGAAGCATGTATGAAGAGTGTAGGTGTTGTAGAACCATGAGGCAGACAGCTGGTCCCAGCCATCGACCTGGTTGCTGCTAACGGAATGGAAAAACATTGAGAGTATGAACCAACTTGAAACATTTCATACATTAATTAGATGGGATCATTTCTCTATTCATCAACAAACACCAGACAGACAGACAGACAGACAGACAGACAGGCAGGCAGACAGACAGACAGACAGACAGACAGGCAGGCAGACAGACAGACAGACAGACAGACAGACAGACAGACAGACAGCGTTCTGTATAACCCCAAGCACATCTGCTGCTATTCATCAGTATGCTGGGTGGCCACAGAACTGTTTCTGTTGACCATCAGTATGCTGGGTGGCCACAGAACTGTTTCTGTTGACCATCAGTATGCTGGGGGGCCACATAACTGTTTCTGTTGACCATCAGTATGCTGGGTGGCCACATAACTGTTTCTGTTGACCATCAGTATGCTGGGTGGCCACAGAACTGTTTCTGTTGACCAGCAGTATGCTGGGTGGCCACATAACTGTTTCTGTTGACCATCAGTATGCTGGGTGGCCACAGAACTGTTTCTGTTGACCATCAGTATGCTAGGTGGCCTCGTACCTCAGGATGCCGCACACAGCTGCCGTCTTACGGGCTCCTGACCAATCCTGCTATTTTTTGTTTGTTTTTTAACTTTGTTTTCATAATATTTCTGCCGTTATTTCCAATGACCGAAAATATCTTGTGGACATCAGCACAGTGATCACTAACCTCCATTTGGATGCAGATTTCTAGTCAGCAGCTCTAGACGTAGTGCTAATTCAAGACCAGGCCCTAATCCCCGTGTTAATAGCCACATTATTACCTGGTACCCTGTGTTAATAGCCACATTATTACCTGGTACCCTGTGTTAATAGCCAAGTTATTACCTGGTACCCTGTGTCAATAGCCACGTTATTACCTGGTACCCTGTGTTAATAGCCAAGTTATTACCTGGTACCTTGTGTTAATAGCCACATTATTACCTGGTACCCTGTGTTAATAGCCAAGTTATTACCTGGTACCCTGTGTTAATAGCCACGTTATTACCTGGTACTCTGTGTTAATAGCCAAGTTATTACCTGGTACCCGTGTTAATAGCCACGTTATTACCTGGTACTCTGTGTTAATAGCCACGTTATTACCTGGTACCCGTGTTAATAGCCACGTTATTACCTGGTACCTTGTGTTAATAGCCAAGTTATTACCCGGTACCCTGTGTTAATAGCCAAGTTATTACCTGGTACCTTGTGTTAATAGCCAAGTTATTACCCGGTACCCTGTGTTAATAGCCAAGTTATTACCTGGTACCCTGTGTTAATAGCCAAGCCACGTTATTACCTGGTACCCTGTGTTAATAGCCACGTTATTACCTGGTACCCTGTGTTAATAGCCAAGTTATTACCCGGTACCCTGTGTTAATAGCCAAGTTATTACCTGCTACCCTGTGTTAATAGCCACGTTATTACCTGGTACCCTGTGTTAATAGCCAAGTTATTACCTGCTACCCTGTGTTAATAGCCAAGTTATTACCTGGTACCGTGTTAATAGCCAAGTTATTACCTGCTACCCTGTGTTAATATCCACGTTATTACCTGGTACCCTGCGTTAATAGCCAAGTTATTACCTGCTACCCTGTGTTAATAGCCAAGTTATTACCTGGTACCCTGTGTTTACAGTCAAGTTATCGGTACTCATTGTGTTAATAGCCAAGTTATTACTTGGTATCATGTACTTTTCTATTCAGTCTCTGTGTTGTTGGGAAGGAACCTTAACTAAACATTTCACTGTTAGTCTACAGCTGTTGTTTAACAAACATTAGACAATTAAAATGTGATTTGATTTATTTGACACGCACGCACACACACACACACACACACACACACACACACACACACACACACACACACACACACACACACACACACACACACACACACACACACACACACACACACACACACACACACACAGCCCCCCTCCGAGCTTGTATGAGGAGTCTATGTGGTGTATATGTGGTATATGTGGTATATTCCTTCTCTCTTCCTGTCACCCAGGAGGAGGAAAGGAGAAGAGTAGACTGGAGGCCCTGGCATCCTCCTCTCCTCTTCTCTCGGCTGCCGACAACACTTCACATCTTCAAAGACCCTGAGTGTGGAGCCATCAGAGCCCTGGAAGGATTTATCAGTCGGTTGGACATCCATTGAAATGAAAACTAACTACAATGGGCTCCACCCCGTCCCGTACAAACACTCCACACCCCAGAGTGGGAATCATACATAGCTGGTATAGGATTCCATTTGGGAGGTGGACGGAACTACTGTTTAATCCAGACTGTATGTCTGCAACATCACATCACCATCTCCCTGAGGAGCGGAGGGGAGGCTGCTGCTAATTGTCATCTGAAACAACACTTAAATATACAGCTGTTGGTGAGAGCATCTGGGTGACTTGTCGATGTGGTCAAACACAGTTATTGATGCGAGCCCTGAGACAACCTTGGTTGTTCAGTGAAACAGCCTCTGGTTCTACTGAAGAGGATCACACACACACACACACACACACACACATACACACTGGTTCTACTGAAGAGGATCACACACACACACACATTGGTTCTACTGAAGAGGATCACACACACACTGGTTCTACTGAAGAGGATCACACACACACACACACACACACACACACGCGCAGCTGATCAGCCTCGCTACACCTCAGCAACAACACAACAGCTGCTGTTGAAACAAACTAATGAACAGCAGCTCAGCTAACGGCAGATTAATGGATATTGGGGAGACAGAACAAAAACCACAACCAGAAACAAACGATAACCAACAAAATCATCTCCAACAACTGGTGGTGATGAGGGGATGCTGACTAGAATATTGAGTCCCATGAGGAACACATGATTGATGTCTGGTCCTGGTGGTTTAACCCTTCACCATGTCGTCTAGAGGCAGAATGATGTCTGGTCCTGTTGGTTTAACCCTTCACCATGTCGTCTAGAGGCAGAATGATGTCTGGTTCTGTTGGTTTAACCCTTCACCATGTCGTCTAGAGGCAGAATGATGTCTGGTCCTGTTGGTTTAACCCTTCACCATGTCGTCTAGAGGCAGAATGATGTCTGGTCCTGTTGGTTTAACCCTTCACTACGTCGTCTAGAGGCAGAATGATGTCTGGTCCTGTTGGTTTAACCCTTCACCATGTCGTCTAGAGGCAGAATGATGTCTGGTCCTGTTGGTTTAACCCTTCACCATGTCGTCTAGAGGCAGAATGATCTCTGGTCCTGTTGGTTTAACCCTTCACTACGTCGTCTAGAGGCAGAATGATCTCTGGTCCTGTTGGTTTAACCCTTCACCATGTCGTCTAGAGGCAGAATGATGTCTGGTCCTGTTGGTTTAACCCTTAACTATGTTGTCTAGAGGCAGAATGATGTCTGGTCCTGTTGGTTTAACCCTTCACCATGTCGTCTAGAGGCAGAATGATGTCTGGTCCTGTTGGTTTAACCCTTCACCATGTCGTCTAGAGGCAGAATGATGTCTGGTCCTGTTGGTTTAACCCTTCACTACGTCGTCTAGAGGCAGAATGATGTCTGGTCCTGTTGGTTTAACCCTTCACCATATCGTCTAGAGGCAGAATGATGTCTGGTCCTGTTGGTTTAACCCTTAACTATGTTGTCTAGAGGCAGAATGATGTCTGGTCCTGTTGGTTTAACCCTTCACCATGTCGTCTAGAGGCAGAATGATGTCTGGTTCTGTTGGTTTAACCCTTCACCATGTCGTCTAGAGGCAGAATGATGTCTGGTCCTGTTGGTTTAACCCTTCACCATGTCGTCTAGAGGCAGAATGATGTCTGGTCCTGTTGGTTTAACCCTTCACCATGTCGTCTAGAGGCAGAATGATGTCTGGTTCTGTTGGTTTAACCCTTCACAATGTCGTCTAGAGGCAGAATGATGTCTGGTCCTGTTGGTTTAAACCTTCACTATATCTTCTAGAGGCAGAAGGAACTGTGTGTGTGTAGTTGGTTTAACCCTTCATCTGGTGTCACTGTCTGACATGGAACACCAGTAGAATACTGAAGTATAAGTCGTTTAGGTAGTTTAGGTAGAGTGTAGGTAGTATAGGTAGAGTATAAGTCATTTAGGCAGTGTATAGGTACTTTGGGTAGTTTAGGTAGAGTATAGGTAATTTAGGAAGAGTATACAGTAGGTAGTTAATGTATAGGTAGTTTCAGGTAGATTATACAGTAGGTAGATGATGTTGAGTATACGTAGTTTTGGTAGAGTATAGGTTGTTTAGGTATTTTAGGTATATTGTAGGAATAATATAGGTAGTTTAGGTAGAGTACAGGTAGTTTAGGTAGAGTGATGTAGAGTATATGTAGAGTATAGGTTATTTAGGTAGAGTATAGGTAGATAGGTATAGGTAGTTTAGGTAGAGTATATGTAGAGTATTGGTTGTTTTTGTAGAGTATAGGTAAGATTATAGGTAGTTTAGGTAGAGTATATGTAGAGTATATGTAGAGTATTGGTTGTTTAGGTAGAGTATAGGTAGAGTATATGTAGAGTATTGGTTGTTTAGGTAGAGTATATGTAGAGTATTTGTAGATTATTGGTTGTTTAGGTAGAGTATAGGTTGTTTAGGTAGAGTATAGGTTGTTTAGGTAGAGTATAGGTAGTTTAGGTAGAGTATATGTAGAGTATATGTAGAGTATTGGTTGTTTAGGTAGAGTATAGGTAGAGTATATGTAGAGTATTGGCTGTTTAGGTAGAGTATAGGTTGTTTAGGTAGAGTATAGGTTGTTTAGGTAGAGTATAGGTAGTTTAGGTAGAGTATAGGTTGTTTAGGTAGAGTATTTGTAGAGTATATGTAGAGTATTGGTTGTTTAGGTAGAGTATAGGTAGAGTATATGTAGAGTATTGGTTGTTTAGGTAGAGTATAGGTAGATTTTAGGTAGTTTAGGTAAAGTATAGGTAGAGTATATGTAGAGTATTGGTTGTTTAGGTAGAGTATATGTAGAGTATTGGTTGTTTAGGTAGAGTATAGGTAGAGTATATGTAGAGTATTGGTTGTTTAGGTAGAGTATATGTAGAGTATTTGTAGAGTATTGGTTGTTTAGGTAGAGTATAGGTAGATTGTAGGTAGTTTAGGTAGAGTATAGGTAGATTAGGTAGAGTATAGGTAGTTTAGGTAGAGTATAGGTAGTTTAGGTAGAGTATAGGTTGTTTAGGTAGAGTATAGGTAGATTATAGGTCGTTTAGGTAGAGTATATGTAGAGTGTATGTAGAGTATTGGTTGTTTAGGTAGAGTATATGTAGAGTATTGGTTGTTTAGGTAGAGTATAAGTTGTTTAGGTAGAGTATAGGTAGATTATAGGTAGTTTAGGTAAAGTATAGGGAGATAGGTATAGGTAAAGTATATGTAGAGTATTGGTTGTTTAGGTAGAGTATATGTAGAGTATATGTAGATAATTGGTTGTTTAGGTAGAGTATATGTAGAGTATAGGTAGTTTAGGTAGAGTATAGGTTGTTTAGGTAGAGTATATGTAGAGAATTGGTTGTTTAGGTAGAGTATATGTAGAGTATATGTAGAGTATTGGTTGTTTAGGTAGAGTATAGGTAGATTATAGGTAGTTTAGGTAGAGTATAGGTAGAGTATATGTAGAGTATTGGTTGTTTAGGTAGAGTATAGGTAGTGTATGTGTAGATGTTTTAGGAGAGTTTAGGTAGTTTAGGTAGAGTATAGGTAGTTTAGGTAGAGTATAGGTAGTTTAGGTAGAGTATAGGTAGTTTAGGTAGAGTATGTGTAGATTATTGGTTGTTTAGGTAGAGTATATGTAGAGTATTGGTTGTTTAGGTAGAGTATAGGTTGTTTAGGTAGAGTATAGGTTGTTTAGGTAGAGTATAGGTAGTTTAGGTAGAGTATAGGTTGTTTAGGTAGAGTATAGGTTGTTTAGGTAGAGTATAGGTAGTTTAGAGAGTATTGGTTGTTTAGGTAGAGTATATGTAGAGTATATGTAGAGTATTGGTTGTTTAGGTAGAGTATAGGTAGATTATAGGTAGTTTAGGTAGAGTATAGGTAGTGTATATGTAGATGTTTTAGGAGAGTTTAGGTAGTTTAGGTAGAGTATAGGTTATTTAGGTAGAGTATATGTAGAGTATAGGTAGAGTATAGGTAGTGTATTGTAGATGTTTTAGGAGAGTTTAGGTAGTTTATGTAGATTATAGGTTATTTAGGTAGAGTATATGTAGAGAATAGGTAGTTGATTTAGAGTATTCAGTAGGTATTTTTTTAGATAGAGTATAGGTAGTTTCGGTAGAGTATAGGTAGTGTAGGTATTTAGGTACAGTATAAGTAGTTTAGGTATAGGTATAGGTAGTTTAGTTAGAGTATACAGTTGAAGTCGGAAGTTTACATACACCTTAGACAAATACATTTGCACTTTTTTTCACAATTTCTGTCATTTAATCCTAGTAAAAACGTCCTGTTTTAAATCAGTTAGGATCTCCGCTTCATTTTAAGAATGTGAATGTCAGAATAATAGTAGAGAGAATGATTTATTTCAGCTTTTATTTCTTTCATCACATTCCCAGTGGGTCAGAAGTTTACATACACTCAATTAGTATTCTGCCACAGGTACAACTCCAATTGACTCAAATGATGTAAATCAGAAGCTTCTAAAGCCATGACATAATTTTCAGAAATTTTCCAAGCTGTTTAAAGGCAAAGTCAGCTTAGTGTATGTAAACTTCTGACCAACTGGTATGAATGAATTATAAGTTAAATTACTTGTTGCGTGCACAAAGTAGATGTCCTAACCGACTTGCCAAAACTATAGTACCACTCTTGATAACTATAGTATGTTATCAAGAGTGGTTGAAAAACAAGTTTTAATGACTCCAACCTAAGTGTATGTAAACTTCTGACTTCAACTGTATATAAAGCATAGGTTGTTTATGTAGTGTATAGTTTAGGTAGATTGAAGATAGTTTAGGTAGAGTACAGGTATAGTATAGGTAGTTTAGGTAGTGTGTACATAGTTTAGTTAGAGTATACAGTGGGGCAAACAAGTATTTAGTCAGCCACCAAAAAGAAAATCACATTGTAGGATTTTTAATGAATTTATTTGCAAATGATGGTGGAAAATAAGTATTTGGTCAATAACAAAAGTTTATCTCAATACTTTGTTATATACCATTTGTTGGCAATGACATAGGTCAAACGTTTTCTGTAAGTCACAAGTTTTTCACACACTGTTGCTGGTATTTTGGCCCATTCCTCCATGCAGATCTCCTCTAGAGCAGTTATGTTTTGGGGCTGTTGCTGGGCAACACTGACTTTCAACTCCCTCCAAAGATTTTCTATGGGTTTGAGATCTGGAGACTGGCTAGGCCACTCCAGGACCTTGAAATGCCTCTTACGAAGCCACTCCTTCGTTGCCCGGGCGGTGTGTTTGGGATCATTGTCATGATGAAAGATCCAGCCACGTTTCATCTTCAATGCCCTTGCTGATAGAAGGAGGTTTGCACTCAAAATCTCACGATACATGGCCCCATTTATTCTTTCCTTTACACGGATAAGTCGTCCTGGTCCCTTTGCAGAAAAACAGCCCCAAATCATGATGTTTCCACCCCCATTCTTCACAGTAGGTATGGTGTTCTTTGGATGCAACTCAGCATTCGTTGTCCTCCAAACACGACGAGTTGAGTTTTTACCAAAAAGTTATATTGTGGTTTCATCTGACCATATGACATTCTCCAAATCTTCTTCTGGATCAACTAAATGCTCTCTAGCAAATTTCAGACGGGCCTGGACATGTACTGGCTTAAGCAGGGGGACACGTCTGGCACTGCAGGATTTGAGTCCCTGGCGGCGTAGTGTGTTACTGATGGTAGGCTTTGTTACTTTGGTCCCAGCTCTCTGCAGGTCATTCACTAGGTCCCCCCGTGTGGTTCCGGGATTTTTGCTCACCGTTCTTGTGATCATTTTGACCCCACGGGGTGAGATCTTGCGTGGAGCCCCAGATCGAGGGAGATTATCAGTGGTCTTGTATGTCTTCCATTTCCTAATAATTGCTCCCAAAGTTGATTTCTTCAAACCTTGCTGCTTACCTATTGCAGATTCAGTCTTCCCAGCCTGGTGCAGGTCTACAATTTTGTTTCTGGTGTTCTTTGACAGCTCTTTGGTCTTGGCCATAGTGGAGTTTGGAGTGTGACTGTTTGAGGTTGTGGACAGGTGTCTTTTATACTGATAACAAGTTCAAACAGGTGCCATTAATACAGGTGGAGGACAGAGTGGAGGACAGAGGAGCCTCTTAAAGAAGAAGTTACAATCTTGATTGTTTGTAGGTGACCAAATACTTATTTTCCACCATAATTTGCAAATAAATTCATAAAAAATCCTACTATGTAATTTTCTGGATTTTTTCCCCTCATTTTGTCTGTCATAGTTGAAGTATACCTATGATGAAAATTACAGGCCTCTCATCTGGGGCGGCAGGGTAGCCTAGTCTGTTGGCAAGTCTGTTGTTCTGCCCTGAACAGGCAGTTAACCCACTGTTCCTAGGCCATCATTGAAAATTAGAATTTGTTCTTAACTGACTTAAATAAAGGTAAAACAAATAAAAAATATCTTTTTAAGTGGGAGAACTTGCACAATTGGTGGCTGACTAAATACTTTTTTGCCCCACTGTACATAGTTTAGGTAGAGTATAGGACGTTTAGTTAGAGTATAGGTATAGTATAGGTAGTTTAGGTAGAGTAGGTAGTTTAAGGAAGTATATATGTTGTTTAGTTAGAGTATAGGTAGTTAGGTAGAGTTTAGGTAGCTCCGGTGTTGTGTAGCGCAGTACAGTCCCACTGGGCACACACATGAATTCAATCAGTGTTTTTTCAAAATCAATGCAATTTTGTTGAAGCACCTTGGAATAGACGTTGAATTCACATCTGTGCTCGGTGGCATATGAATTTATCAGATCCAGATTTTCATGGGGCTCCCAGAGGTTACTCTCTCATCAGAGTCCTGACAGAGTCATTAGAATTCTATTCCCAAAATCCCCGACCTCATCATTACTTATTAGCCAAACAATCAATTACTGCCAGCTACCCTGATATGCATTGCTACCATCCTTCCTCTTCCAAGCTGCTACCCTAATACGCCTTGCTATGGCCTCCTCTCCTCTCAGCACTCTGTTCCAAGATGCTACCATCCACTCTGTTAAGAGCAGCTACAATCCACTCTGTAAAGAGCTGCTACCATCCACTCTGTTAAGAGCTGCTACCATCCACTCTGTTAAGAGCTGCTACCATCCACTCTGTTCCAATCTGCTACCATCCACTCTGTTAAGAGCTGCTACCATTCACTCTGTTAAGAGCTGCTACCATCCACTCTGTTAAGAGCTGCTACCATCCACTCTGTTAAGAGCTGCTACCATCTACTCTGTTAAGAGCTGCTACCATCCACTCTGTTCCAATCTGCTACCATCCACTCTGTTAAGAGCTGCTACCATCCACTCTATTAAGAGCTGCTACCATCCACTCTGTTAAGAGCTGCTACCATCCACTCTGCTAAGAGCTGCTACCATTCACTCTATTAAGAGCTGCTACCATCCACTCTGTTAAGAGCTGCTACCATTCGCTCTGTTAAGAGCTGCTACCATCCACTCTGTTAAGAGCTGCTACCATCCACTCTGTTAAGAGCTGCTACCATCCACTCTGTTAAGATCTGCTACCATCCACTCTGTTCCAATCTGCTACCATCCACTCTGTTAAGAGCTGCTACCATCCACTCTATTAAGAGCTGCTACCATCCACTCTGTTAAGAGCTGCTACCATTCACTCTGTTAAGAGCTGCTACCATGCACTCTATTAAGAGCTGCTACCATCCACTCTGTTAAGAGCTGCTACCATTCACTCTGTTAAGAGCTGCTACCATCCGCTCTGTTAAGAGCTGCAACCATCCACTTTGTTAAGAGCTGCTACCATCCACTCTGTTAAGAGCTGCTACCATCCACTCTGTTAAGAGCTGCTACCATCCACTCTGTTCCAATCTGCTACCATCCACTCTGTTAAGAGCTGCTACCATCCACTCTGTTAAGAGCTGCTACCATCCACTCTGTTAAGAGCTGCAACCATTCACTCTATTAAGAGCTGCTACCATCCACTCTGTTAAGAGCTGCTACCATCCACTCTGTTAAGAGCTGCTACCATCCACTCTGTTCCAATCTGCTACCATCCACTCTGTTCCAATCTGCTACCATCCACTCTGTTAAGAGCTGCTACCATCAACTCTGTTCCAAACTGCTACCATCCACTCTGTTAAGAGCTGCTACCATCCACTCTGTTCCAATCTGCTACCATCCACTCTGTTCCAATTTGCTACCATCCACTCTGTTAAGAGCTGCTACCATCCACTCTGTTAAGACCTGCTACCATCCACTCTGTTCCAAGATGCTACCATTCACTCTGTTCCAATCTGCTACCATCCACTCTGTTAAGAGCTGCTACCATCCACTCTGTTCCAAACTGCTACCATCCACTCTGTTCCAAACTGCTACCATTCACTCTGTTCCAAACGGCTACCATCCACTCTGTTCCAAACTGCTACCATCCACTCTGTTAAGAGCTGCTACCATCCACTCTGTTAAGACCTGCTACCATCCACTCTGTTCCAAGATGCTACCATCCACTCTGTTAAGAGCTGCTACCATCCACTCTGTTAAGAGCTGCTACCATCCACTCTGTTAAGAGCTGCTACCATCCACTCTGTTCCAAGATGCTACCATCCTCTCTGCTCCCAAATTAGCTCTATCCCTCTTCATCCCTTTCTCTACACCTCTACCCCTCATCATCCCTCTACCCCTCATCATCCCTCTCTCTACACCTCTACCCCTCATCATCCCTCTACCCCTCATCATCACTCTCTCTACCCATCATCATCCCTCTCTCTACACCTCTACCCCTCATCATCCCTCTAACCCTCATCATCCCTCTCTCTACACCTTCACCCCTCATCCCTCTACCTCTCATCATCCCTCTACCCCTCATCATCCCTCTCTCTACACCTTCACCCCTCATCATACCTCTACCCCCCATCATCCCTCTACCCCTCATCATCACTCTACCTACCCCTCATCATCCCTCTACCTACCCCTGATCATTCCTCTACCCCACATCATCCATCTACCTACCCCTCATCATCCCTCTCTCTACACCTTCACCCCTCATCATCCCTCTACCCCTCTACCCCTCATCATCCCTCTACCTCACATCATCCCTATCTTCACCTCTACCCCTCATCATCCCTCTACCCCTCATCATCCCTCTACCTACCCCACATCATCCCTCTACCTACCCCTCATCATCCCTCTACCTACCCCTCATCATTCCTCTACCCCACATCATCCCTATCTTCACCTCTACCCCTCATCAGCCCTCTACCCCTCATCATCCCTCTACCCCACATCATCCCTATCTTCACCTCTAACCCTCATCATCCCTCTACCCCTCATCATCCCTCTATCCCTCATCATCCCTCTACCCCACATCATCCCTATCTTCACCTCTAACCCTCATCATCCCTCTACCCATCAGCATCCCTCTCTCTACCCCTCATCATCCCTCTACCTACCCCTCATCATCCCTCTACCTACCCCTCATCATCCCTCTACCTACCCCTCATCATCCCTCTACCTACCCCTCATCATCCCTCTACCTACCCCTCATCATTCCTCTACCCCACATCATCCCTATCTTCACCTCTACCCCTCATCATCCCTCTACCCCTCATCATCCCTCTACCCCTCATCATCCCTATCTTCACCTCTACCCCTCATCATCCCTCTACCCATCATCATCCCTCTCTCTACACCTCCACCCTCATCATCCCTCCACCCTCAAGCCCCCTCTCTCTACACCTCTACCCCTCATCATCCCTCTACCCCTCATCATCCCTCTCTCTACACCTTCACCGCTCATCATCCCTCTACCCCTCATCATCCCTATCTCTACAACTCCACCCCTCATCATCTCTCTACCCCATTCAGACAATATCCCAAAGATGACTGTCAATCAGACAATATCCCAGAGATGACTGTCAATCAGACAATATCCCAGAGATGACAGACAATCAGACAATATCCTACAGATGACAGACAATCAGACAATATCCCAGAGATGACAGACAATCAGACAATATCCCAGAAATTCCAGACAATCAGACAGCACCCGTCTTAACCTCTCCTCCAACTCTTAACCCCTCTTTCCCCCTGAAGAGGAAGGCCACTCTTCACCACAGCCCATGCACCCCTGACTGACTGACATCGATGTCCCCAGCCTCTGCCGGAAGCAGATTATAACAGGGTTAGGGAAAGGGAATACTGTCTGCACCTCTCACTTCATACATCGATTTCCCCAATAAGCAGCTAGTGTACTGGTCTAAGGGAAGTGGTGTGTCGAACAGAGATTATGAGCACCTGCCTACACTCCCCTCCAGCAGGCTACACAGCCCATCAAATAGCCCAGCCCAGCCTACCAAAGCCCATCAAATAGCCCAGCCCAGCCTACCAAAGCCCATCAAATAGCCCAGCCGAGCCTACCAAAGCCCATCAAATAGCCCAGCCCAGCCTAACAAAGCCCATCAAATAGCCAAGCCCAGTCTAATGCAGTCCATCAAATAGCCCAGCCTAATAAAGCCCATCAAATAGCCCAGCCTAATGCAGCCCAGAGAGCCCAGTATAGCCCAGCTTATCTTAACACCACATTCTGGTTGCTCCCACTGACCTGTCTGGTTGCTCCCACTGACCTGTCTGGTTTCTCCTACTGACCTGTCTGGTTGATCCCACTGACCTGTATGGTTGCTCCCAATTACCTGTCTGGTTGCTCCCATTGACCTTTCTGGTTGCTCCCATTTACCTGTCTGGTTGCTCCCACTGACCTGTCTGGTTGCACCTACTGACCTGTATGGTTGATCCCACTGACCTGTCTGGTTGCTCCCATTACCTGTCTGGTTGCTCCCACTGACCTGTCTGGTTGCTCCCACTGACCTGTCTGGTTGCTCCCATTGACCTGTCTGGTTGCTCCCATTGACATGTCTGGTTGCTCCCACTGACCTGTCTGGTTAATCCCACTGACCTGTCTGGTTGCTCCCATTGACCTGTCTGGTTGCTCCCATTGACCTGTCTGGTTGCTCCCACTGAGCTGTCTGGTTGCTCCCATTGACCTGTCTGGTTGCTCCCATTGACCTGTCTGGTTGCTCCCACTGACCTGTCTGGTTGATCTAACTGACCTGTCTGGTTGATCCAACTGACCTGTCTGGTTGCTCCCATTCACCTGTCTGGTTGCTCCCACTGACCTGTCTGGTTGCTCCCACTGACCTGTCTGGTTGCTCCCATTGACCTGTCTGCCCCCAAGCATCACAACCCTCCCCTGGACAAGGCCCCCCAGCATCACTACCGTCCCCTGGACAAGGCCCCCAAGCATCACAACCCTCCCCTGGACAAGGCCCCCCAGCATCACTATCCTGCCCTGGACAAGGTCCCCAAGCATCACTACCCTCCCCTGGACAAACCCCCCAGCATCACTACCCTCCCCTGGACAAGCCCCCCAAGCATCATTACCCTCCCCTGGACAAGGTCTCCAAGCATCACTACCCTCCTCTGGACAAGGTCCCCAAGCATCACTACCCTCCCCTGGACAAGGTCCCCCAGCATCACTACCCTCCCCTTGTCAAGCCCCCCAAGCATCACTACCCTCCCCTGGACAAGGCCCCCAAGCATCACTACCCCTCCCCTGGACAAGCTCTCCCAGCATCACTACCCTCCCCTGGACAAGCCCCCCAAGCATCACTACCCTCCCCTGGACAAGGTCCCCAAGCATCACTACCCTCCTCTGGACAAGGTCCCCAAGCATCACTACCCTCCCCTGGACAAGACCCACAGCATCACTACCCTCCCCTGGACAAGCCCCCCAAGCATCACTACCCCTCCCCTGGACAAGGCCCCCAAGCATCACTACCCCTCCCCTGTACAAGCTCTCCCAGCATCACTACCCTCCCCTGGACAAGCCCCCCAAGCATCACTACCCTCCCCTGGACAAGGTCCCCAAGCATCACTACCCTCCTCTGGACAAGGTCCCCAAGCATCACTACCCTCCCCTGGACAAGACCCACAGCATCACTACCCTCCCCTGGACAAGCCCCCCAAGCATCACTACCCCTCCCCTGGACAAGGCCCCCCAGCATCACTACCCTCCCCTGGACAAGCTCTCCCAGCATCACTACCCTCCCCTGGACAAGCTCTCCCAGCATCACTACCCTCCCCTGGACAAGCCCCCTACCACAGAGCTTTATGTTCCAAGGGTTTAAAAAGAGAGTATCGATCTGTGTCTGCCCTCATGTCATTATCTTAAAGTCATCTTTAGGTGTCTCTGTTTTCCCAAAATCTTATGGGCCCTAGGAGGAAATGATGAAAGACGTCGCAAATAACAACCTATCCCTTATATAGTGCACTTGTTTAGACCAGGGCCTGCATATAGATGGGTAACCTTCAGAGACATCTAGTCACATCAGCCAGTTCAAGATCTTAGAATTAGGATGTTCTATTATAGATGCTAATTAGGATGTTCTATTTTAAATGCTAATTAGGATGTTCTGTTATAGATGCTAATTAGGATGTTCTGTTTTAGATGCTAATTAGGATGTTCTATTATAGATGCTAATTAGGATGTTCTATTTTAGATGCTAATTAGGATGTTCTATTATAGATGCTAATTAGGATGTTCTATTATATATGCTAATTAGGATGTTATGTTATAGATGCTAATTAGGATGTTCTATTTTAGATGCTAATTAGGATGTTCTGTTATAGATGCGAATTAGGATGTTCTATTTTAGATGCTAATTAGGATGTTCTATTATAGATGCTAATTAGGATGTTCTATTATATATGCTAATTAGGATGTTATGTTATAGATGCTAATTAGGATGTTCTATTATAGATGCTAATTAGGATGTTCTGTTATAGATGCTAATTAGGATGTTCTATTATAGATGCTATCTTGGTTCAAGTACATGGCCTAGTGAAAGTCTTCACACCCCTTGCAGAGTTTTCGCATTTGCTACTTTACATTTTACTCTAAAAAGGGATTTTTATTAATTCCAGGTGAAGGGGAAGAGACGGGATAGTCAATGACAAAAAGCCTCCCTGTTGGTGTAATGATTAAAAAAACCTGACATCTGTTTTTTCTAAATGTCAAACATTTTAGTTTCAGTCTTCTGTGATGTATATGAAGTGTAATATTGGGATGCAAACTCTAAATGTAATATATTTCCACTCTATATCTGACATGGTACAGGTGTCTTCTTCATTTTAAACCCATAACCATGTGTGTGAGGTGGATACCCTTGTTTCCAAGTAGATTTGTTTAAGACTACCAGGAACCGCTCTGTGCTCCTGATTTAGCCCACTGCAGTAAATGGTTAAAGAAGGATAGTTAAGCCTTGAGACTATTGAGACATCGATTGTGTACGTGAGCCATTAAGGGTGAATGGAAAAGCTTTACGTGCCTTTGAACAGGGTTTGGTAGTAGGTATCAGGCACACCGGTTTGAGTCAAGAACAGCAAAGCTGCTGGGTTTTTCACACAACAGACTTCAAAAACACTGCAGTAAGTACTACAATAAAGTCAGCAAAAAAGCTTCAGTGAATAGTACAGTATTTATAGCATTAGTATCCTATAGTATTATTGAATGTGGGTTCAGTGAATAGTACAGTATTTATAGCATTAGTATCCTATAGTATTATTGAATGTGGGTTCAGTGAATAGTACAGTATTTATAGCATTAGTATCCTATAGTATTATTGAATGTGGGTTCAGTGAATAATACAGTATTTAGAGCATTAGTATCCTATAGTATTATTGAATGTGGGTTCAGTGAATAGTACAGTATTTATAGCATTAGTATCCTATAGTATTATTGAATGTGGGTTCAGTGAATAGTACAGTATTTAGAGCATTAGTATCCTATAGTATTATTGAATGTGGGTTCAGTGAATAGTACAATATTTATAGCATTAGTATCCTATAGTATTATTGAATGTGGGTTCAGTGAATAACACAGTATTTATAGCATTAGTATCCTATAGTATTATTGAATGTGGGTTCAGTGGACTGAGGCAGGTTTTCCTCTAGGTTTTTACATTGGCTTTGCTTCTTTCATATGTATATATTATATATAATATAATAAAAACAATAATAATAAAATAATAATAATGATATAATATAATAATAATAATAATAATAATAATAATAATAATATAATATAATAATAATATAATAATAATATAATAATAATAATAATAATAATAATAATAATAATATAATAATAATGATATAATATAATAATAATAATAATAATAATAATAATAATATAATAATAATGATATAATATAATAATAATAATAATAATAATAATAATAATAATAATAATAATATAATATAATAATAATATAATAATAATATAATAATAATAATAATAATAATAATAATATATAATATTAATAATATAATAATAATATAATATTAATAATATAATAAAAACAATAATAATAATATAATAATAATGATATAATATAATAATAATAATAATATAATAATAATGTAATATAATAATAATATAAGATACTATATTAATATAATATAATACTAATAATATAATATAATAATAATAATAATAATAATATAATATAATAATAATATAATGAAATAATAATAATAATATAATATTAATATAATATAATAATAATATAAGATACTATATTAATATAATATAATACTAATAATATAATATAATAATAATATAATAGAATATATTAATAATAATAATAATAATATAATATTAATATAATATAATAATAATATAAGATACTATATTAATATTATATAATACTAATAATATAATAATAATATAATAGAATATATTAATAATAATAATAATAATATAATATTAATAATATACAATAATATAAAAATAATAATTGAATAATTATTATTAGAAAGTATAATAACATATATTATATTTATTTGAATCTGGACCAAGTCCCCATTTATAGACATAATAACATGATGCTGCCACCACCTTGAAAATACACAGGGTTTCACCCTGCGATGTGTTGTGTTTTCCTCAAATCTCAGTATATACTGTATATATATATATATGTTCTGAAAGGCTCCAGAGTCTGCAACACTACTGCAACACTACTAAGTAAGGGGCAACACCAAGCAAGTGTCACCATGAAACCAAGGAGCTCTCCAAACAGGTCAGTGACAAAGTGGGGGAGAAGTACAGATCAGGGTTGGATTATAAAAAAATATCAGAAACATTGAACATCCCACGGAGCACCATTAGATTCATATATATTTTTTTGGAAGAATATGGCACCACAACAAACCTGCCAAGAGAGGGCCGCCCACCAAAACTCACGGACCAGGCAAGGAGGGCATTAATCAGAGAGGCAACAAAGAGACCAAAGATAACCCTGAAGGAGCTGCAAAGCTTCACAGCAGAGATTGGAGTATCTGTCCATGGGACCACTTTAAGCTGTACACTCCACAGAGCTGGACTTTATGGAAGAGTGGTCAGAGAAAAAACATTGCTTAAAGAAAAATATAAGCAAACACATTTGGTGTTCGCCAAAAGACATGTGGGAGACTCCCCAAACATATGGAATAAGGTACTCTGGTCAGATGAGACTCAAATGTAGCTTTTTGTCCATCAAGGAAAACACTATGTCTGAAGCAAACCCAACACCTCTCATCACCACGAGATAGAGGGTGTTTTTCATTGTCAGGGACTGGGAAACTGGTCAAAATTGATTGCAGAGCTGGTAGACTATTGGGGCTGTAAATAGCAGAGCTGGTAGACTATTGGGGCTGTAGAGAGCAGAGCTGGTAGACTATTGGGGCTGTAGATAGCAGAGCTGGTAGACTATTGGGGCTGTAGATAGCAGAGTTGGTAGACTATTGGGGCTGTAGATAGCAGAGATGGTAGACTATTGGGGCTGTAGATAGCAGAGATGGTAGACTGTTGGGGCTGTAGATAGCAGAGCTGGTAGACTATTGGGGCTGTAGATAGCAGAGATGGTAGACTGTTGGGGCTGTAGATAGCAGAGATGGTAGACTGTTGGGGCTGTAGATAGCAGAGCTGGTAGACTATTGGGGCTGTAGATAGCAGAGCTGGTAGACTATTGGGGCTGTAGATAGCAGAGATGGTAGACTATTGGGGCTGTAGATAGCAGAGATGGTAGACTGTTGGGGCTGTAGATAGCAGAGCTGGTAGACTATTGGGGCTGTAGATAGCAGAGCTGGTAGACTATTGGGGCTGTAGATAGCAGAGATGGTAGTCTATTGGGGCTGTAGATAGCAGAGCTGGTAGACTATTGGGGCTGTAGATAGCAGAGATGGTAGACTATTGGGGCTGTAGATAGCAGAGATGGTAAACTATTGGGGCTGTAGATAGCAGAGATGGTAGACTGTTGGGGCTGTAGATAGCAGAGCTGGTAGACTATTGGGGCTGTAGATAGCAGAGATGGTAGACTATTGGGGCTGTAGATAGCAGAGATGGTAGACTGTTGGGGCTGTAGATAGCAGAGCTGGTAGACTATTGGGGCTGTAGATAGCAGAGCTGGTAGACTATTGGGGCTGTAGATAGCAGAGCTGGTAGACTATTGGGGCTGTAGATAGCAGAGCTGGTAGACTATTGGGGCTGTAGATAGCAGAGATGGTAGACTATTGGGGCTGTAGATAGCAGAGATGGTAGACTATTGGGGCTGTAGATAGCAGAGCTGGTAGACTATTGGGGCTGTAGATAGCAGAGCTGGTAGACTATTGGGGCTGTAGATAGCAGAGCTGGTAGACTATTGGGGCTGTAGATATCAGAGATGGTAGACTGTTGGGGCTGTAGATAGCAGAGCTGGTAGACTATTGGGGCTGTAGATAGCAGAGCTGGTAGACTATTGGGGCTGTAGATAGCAGAGCTGGTAGACTATTGGGGCTGTAGATAGCAGAGCTGGTAGACTATTGGGGCTGTAGATAGCAGAGCTGGTAGACTATTGGGGCTGTAGATAGCAGAGCTGGTAGACTATTGGGGCTGTAGATAGCAGAGCTGGTAGACTATTGGGGCTGTAGATAGCAGAGCTGGTAGACTATTGGGGCTGTAGATAGCAGAGCTGGTAGACTATTGGGGCTGTAGATAGCAGAGCTGGTAGACTATTGGGGCTGTAGATAGCAGAGCTGGTAGACTATTGGGGCTGTAGATAGCAGAGCTGGTAGACTATTGGGGCTGTAGATAGCAGAGCTGGTAGACTATTGGGGCTGTAGATAGCAGAGCTGGTAGACTATTGGGGCTGTAGATAGCAGAGCTGGTAGACTATTGGGGCTGTAGATAGCAGAGCTGGTAGACTATTGGGGCTGTAGATAGCAGAGCTGGTAGACTATTGGGGCTGTAGATAGCAGAGCTGGTAGACTATTGGGGCTGTAGATAGCAGAGCTGGTAGACTATTGGGGCTGTAGATAGCAGAGCTGGTAGACTATTGGGGCTGTAGATAGCAGAGCTGGTAGACTATTGGGGCTGTAGATAGCAGAGCTGGTAGACTATTGGGGCTGTAGATAGCAGAGATGGTAAACTGGGGCTGTAGATAGCAGAGATGGTAGACTGTTGGGGCTGTAGATAGCAGAGCTGGTAGACTATTGGGGCTGTAGATAGCAGAGCTGGTAGACTATTGGGGCTGTAGATAGCAGAGCTGGTAGACTATTGGGGCTGTAGATAGCAGAGCTGGTAGACTATTGGGGCTGTAGATAGCAGAGCTGGTAGACTATTGGGGCTGTAGATAGCAGAGCTGGTAGACTATTGGGGCTGTAGATAGCAGAGCTGGTAGACTATTGGGGCTGTAGATAGCAGAGCTGGTAGACTATTGGGGCTGTAGATAGAGCTGGTAGACTATTGGGGCTGGAGCTAGACTATTGGGGCTGTAGATAGCAGAGCTGGTAGACTATTGGGGCTGTAGATAGCAGAGCTGGTAGACTATTGGGGCTGTAGATAGCAGAGCTGGTAGACTATTGGGGCTGTAGATAGCAGAGCTGGTAGACTATTGGGGCTGTAGATAGCAGAGCTGGTAGACTATTGGGGCTGTAGATAGCAGAGCTGGATAGCAGAGCTGGTAGACTATTGGGGCTGTAGATAGCAGAGCTGGTAGACTATTGGGGCTGTAGATAGCAGAGCTGGTAGACTATTGGGGCTGTAGATAGCAGAGCTGGTAGACTATTGGGGCTGTAGATAGCAGAGCTGGTAGACTATTGGGGCTGTAGATAGCAGAGCTGGTAGACTATTGGGGCTGTAGATAGCAGAGCTGGTAGACTATTGGGGCTGTAGATAGCAGAGCTGGTAGACTATTGGGGCTGTAGATAGCAGAGCTGGTAGACTATTGGGGCTGTAGATAGCAGAGCTGGTAGACTATTGGGGCTGTAGATAGCAGAGATGGTAGACTATTGGGGCTGTAGATAGCAGAGATGGTAGACTCTTGGGGCTGTAGATAGCAGAGCTGGTGTAGATAGCAGAGCTGGTAGACTATTGGGGCTGTAGATAGCAGAGCTGGTAGACTATTGGGGCTGTAGATAGCAGAGCTGGTAGACTATTGGGGCTGTAGATAGCAGAGCTGGTAGACTATTGGGGCTGTAGATAGCAGAGCTGGTAGACTATTGGGGCTGTAGATAGCAGAGCTGGTAGACTATTGGGGCTGTAGATAGCAGAGATGGTAGTCTATTGGGGCTGTAGATAGCAGAGATGGTAGACTATTGGGGCTGTAGATAGCAGAGATGGTAGACTGTTGGGGCTGTAGATAGCAGAGCTGGTAGACTATTGGGGCTGTAGATAGCAGAGCTGGTAGACTATTGGGGCTGTAGATAGCAGAGCTGGTAGACTATTGGGGCTGTAGATAGCAGAGCTGGTAGACTATTGGGGCTGTAGATAGCAGAGCTGGTAGACTATTGGGGCTGTAGATAGCAGAGCTGGTAGACTATTGGGGCTGTAGATAGCAGAGCTGGTAGACTATTGGGGCTGTAGATAGCAGAGCTGGTAGACTATTGGGGCTGTAGATAGCAGAGCTGGTAGACTATTGGGGCTGTAGATAGCAGAGATGGTAGACTATTGGTGCTGTAGATAGCAGAGCTGGTAGACTATTGGGGCTGTAGATAGCAGAGCTGGTAGACTATTGGGGCTGTAGATAGCAGAGCTGGTAGACTATTGGGGCTGTAGATAGCAGAGCTGGTAGACTATTGGGGCTGTAGATAGCAGAGATGGTAGTCTATTGGGGCTGTAGATAGCAGAGATGGTAGACTATTGGGGCTGTAGATAGCAGAGATGGTAGACTGTTGGGGCTGTAGATAGCAGAGCTGGTAGACTATTGGGGCTGTAGATAGCAGAGCTGGTAGACTATTGGGGCTGTAGATAGCAGAGCTGGTAGACTATTGGGGCTGTAGATAGCAGAGCTGGTAGACTATTGGGGCTGTAGATAGCAGAGCTGGTAGACTATTGGGGCTGTAGATAGCAGAGCTGGTAGACTATTGGGGCTGTAGATAGCAGAGCTGGTAGACTATTGGGGCTGTAGATAGCAGAGCTGGTAGACTATTGGGGCTGTAGATAGCAGAGCTGGTAGACTATTGGGGCTGTAGATAGCAGAGCTGGTAGACTATTGGGGCTGTAGATAGCAGAGCTGGTAGACTATTGGGGCTGTAGATAGCAGAGCTGGTAGACTATTGGGGCTGTAGATAGCAGAGCTGGTAGACTATTGGGGCTGTAGATAGCAGAGCTGGTAGACTATTGGGGCTGTAGATAGCAGAGCTGGTAGACTATTGGGGCTGTAGATAGCAGAGCTGGTAGACTATTGGGGCTGTAGATAGCAGAGATGGTAGTCTATTGGGGCTGTAGATAGCAGAGATGGTAGACTATTGGGGCTGTAGATGGCAGAGATGGTAGACTGTTGGGGCTGTAGATAGCAGAGCTGGTAGACTATTGGGGCTGTAGATAGCAGAGCTGGTAGACTATTGGGGCTGTAGATAGCAGAGCTGGTAGACTATTGGGGCTGTAGATAGCAGAGCTGGTAGACTATTGGGGCTGTAGATAGCAGAGCTGGTAGACTATTGGGGCTGTAGATAGCAGAGCTGGTAGACTATTGGGGCTGTAGATAGCAGAGCTGGTAGACTATTGGGGCTGTAGATAGCAGAGCTGGTAGACTATTGGGGCTGTAGATAGCAGAGCTGGTAGACTATTGGGGCTGTAGATAGCAGAGCTGGTAGACTATTGGGGCTGTAGATAGCAGAGCTGGTAGACTATTGGGGCTGTAGATAGCAGAGCTGGTAGACTATTGGGGCTGTAGATAGCAGAGCTGGTAGACTATTGGGGCTGTAGATAGCAGAGCTGGTAGACTATTGGGGCTGTAGATAGCAGAGCTGGTAGACTATTGGGGCTGTAGATAGCAGAGCTGGTAGACTATTGGGGCTGTAGATAGCAGAGCTGGTAGACTATTGGGGCTGTAGATAGCAGAGCTGGTAGACTATTGGGGCTGTAGATAGCAGAGCTGGTAGACTATTGGGGCTGTAGATAGCAGAGCTGGTAGACTATTGGGGCTGTAGATAGCAGAGCTGGTAGACTATTGGGGCTGTAGATAGCAGAGATGGGTTTCTATTATTTGACATGTCGCTACTCTTACACACACACAGACAGACAGACAGACAGACAGACACACACACAGACAGACAGACAGACAGACAGACAGACAGACAGACAGACAGACAGACAGACAGGCAGACAGGCAGACAGACAGACAGATATTTAAAGTGAAAAATATACCTTGAAAACACTACAGTGTAGCATTTCCTGTTGTTCAGGAACATTCCTGCGACAACAGAATGATCACATTAAGTAAAGATTCAGTGAGTTATTGATTCCACTCTCCTCAAAAAGCTCATGTTTTAAAGTAAGAAGATGCTTTCTAATTCCAAGGTGAAAAGATCTTTGCATTTTGATTGCTACAGTGTTCCTCTCTGTTTAAGTGGAAAGAGGAGAGAGCATGA
Source organism: Oncorhynchus clarkii lewisi (assembly GCF_045791955.1). Lineage (NCBI taxonomy): Eukaryota > Metazoa > Chordata > Actinopteri > Salmoniformes > Salmonidae > Oncorhynchus > Oncorhynchus clarkii. Next base: position 1,538,737 of record NC_092158.1, on the reverse strand, counting down.
TGAGGTTATCAGAGAACTACAATGAGATTCTATTTCTATGGAGATGATGTCCTCTGTCTGCTACAGAACATGCCCTGACTCTCAATTGAATCCATTGAACATATGGTCAGTAGCTGGCCACGCCCCAAAATCTTCAAATCAGATTTTAAACCTAACCTTAAAATAAGACCAACAAGCAATGGTTTGGTTTTCATGTTTTTCTTATAATATACTATAGCCAATCATGACTTTGCGGTTGGTCCATCTAGCGGAAGCAGCTCAGATGTCACGCCCTGACCATAGTTTACTTTGTATTTTCTATGTTTTGATTGGTCAGGGTGTGATCTGAGTGGGTATTCTATGTTTCATGTCTTGTTTGTCTATTTCTATGTTCAACCTGATATGGTTCTCAGTCAGAGGCAGGTGTTCGTCATTGTCTCTGATTGGGAACCATATTTAGGTAGCCTGGGTTTCACTGTGTGTTTGTGGGTGATTGTTCCTGTCTATGTGTTTTCACCAGATAGGCTGTTTAGGTTTTCGTTACGTTCGTTACGTTCTTTATTTTGTAGTATTTGTATTGATTCGTGTTTTACATTTGTTCATTAAAACATGGATCGCAATCTACACGCTGCATTTTGGTCCGATCCTTGTTCTACCTCTTCATCAGAAGAGGAGATAGAAGAAAGCCGTTACAGAATCACCCACCACCAACGGACCAAGCAGCGTGTCAACAGGCAGGAGCAGCGCAAGGAGAAGCGCAATAAGGATTTCTGGACATGGGAGGAAATCCTCGACGGGAGAGGACCCTGGGCTAAACCAGGGGAGTGTAGCCGCACTAAGGTGCAGCGGGAGAAGAAACAACAGGAACAGCCCAAGGAGGAGTACAGTATGGAGTATACTACTTGGGAGGAGATCGACAGGTGGGCGGCCGACCCAGGGAGAGTGCCGGAGCCCGCCTGGGATTCGCTGGAGCAGTGCGAGGAAGGTTACCGTAGAATGGAGGCGGTGAAAGCAGAGAGGCGCTGGTATGAGAAGGCAGCACGGCGACGCGGATGGAAGCCTGAGAGGCAGCCCCAAAAATTTCTTGGGGGGGGGCTAACAGGGAGTATGGCTATGCCAGGTAGGAGACCTGAGCAGACTCCCTGTGCTTACCGGGGGGCTAGAGAGACCGGACAGGCACCGTGTTATGCAGTGGTGCGCACGGTGTCTCCAGTGCGGGTGCATAGCCCGGTGCGGTATATTCCAGCTCCGCGTGTCTGCCGGGCTAGATTGAGCGTCGAGCCTAATGCCATGAAGCCGGCTCTACGCAGCTGGTCCCCAGTGCGTCTCCTTGGGCCGGCTTACATGGCACCAGCCTTGCGCTCGGTGTCTCCGGTTCGCCTGCATAGCCCAGTGCGGGCTATTCCACCTCGCCGCACTGGCAGGGCGACCGTGAGCATTCAACCAGGTAAGGTTGGGCAGGCTCGGTGCTCAAGAGCTCCAGTGCGCCTGCACGGTCCGGTTTTTCCAGTACCACCTCCACACCCCAGCCCTCCGGTAGCAGCTCCCCGCACCAGGCTTCCTGTGCGTGTCCTTGGCCCAGTACCACCAGTGCCAGTACCACGCATCAGGCCTACAGTGCGCCTCGCCTGTCTAGCGCTGTCGGAGCCCTCCTCCTCTCCAGCGCTGTCGGAGTCTCCCGCCTGTTTAGCGCTGTCAGAGCTTTCCGCCTCTACAGCGCTGCCGGAGTCTCCCGCCTGTTCAGAACTGCCAGTTAGCATAGAGCTGCCAGTTAGCATAGAGCTGCCAGTTAGCAAGGAGCTGCCAGTTAGCAAGGAGCTGCCAGTCTGCAAGGAGCTGCCAGTCTGCATGGAGCTGCCAGTCTGCATAGAGCTGCCAGTCTGCATAGAGCTGCCAGTCTGCATGGAGCTGCCAGTCTGCAAGGAGCCGCCAGAGCTGCCTGTCTGCAGGATGCCGCCAAAGCTGCCAGTCTGCAAGGAGCCGCCAGAGCTGCCAGTCTGCAAGGAGCCGCCAGAGCTGCCAGTTAGCATGGAGCAGCCAGGGCCGCCAGTCAGCATGGAGCAGCCAGGGCCGCCAGTCAGCATGGAGCAGCCAGGGCCGCCAGTCAGCATGGAGCAGCCAGGGCCGCCAGTCAGCATGGAGCAGCCAGTCAGCATGGAGCAGCCAGAGCAGCCAGTCAGCATGGAGCAGCCAGAGCTGCCAGTCAGCATGGAGCAGCCAGTCAGCATGGAGCAGCCAGAGCTGCCAGTCAGCATGGAGCAGCCAGTCAGCATGGAGCAGCCAGAGCTACCAGTCATCATGGAGCAGCCAGTCAGCATGGAGCAGCCAGAGCTGCCAGTCGACCAGACTCTTCCAGAGCTGCCAGTCGACCAGACTCTTCCAGATCTGCCAGTCGTCCAGACTCTTCCAGATCTGCCAGTCGTCCAGACTCTTCCAGATCTGCCAGTCGACCAGACTCTTCCAGATCTGCCAGTCGTCCAGACTCTTCCAGATCTGCCAGTCGTCCAGATTCTCCCAGATCTGCCAGTCGTCCAGATTCTCCCAGATCCGCCAGTCGACCAGATTCTCCCAGATCCGCCAGTCGACCAGATTCTCCCAGATCCGCCAGTCGACCAGATTCTCCCAGATCCGCCAGTCGACCAGATTCTCCCAGATCCGCCAGTCGACCAGATTCTCCCAGATCCGCCAGTCGACCAGATTCTCCCAGATCCGCCAGTCGACCAGATTCTCCCAGATCCGCCAGTCGACCAGATTCTCCCAGATCCGCCAGTCGACCAGATTCTCCCAGATCCGCCAGTCGACCAGATTCTCCCAGATCTGCTAGTCGACCAGGATCTGCTGAAACCGCCAGCCAGCCAGGTTCTGGTAGTTTCTACTACCTGCCTGGGCTTCCTCTCAGTGCTGAGCTTCTTCTCAGTGCTGAGCTTCCTCTCAGTGCTGAGCTACCCATCTGTCCCGAGTTACCTCTGTCCCGAGCTGTCCCTCTGTCCCATGTTATCATTGTGGTGGGTAACCTATTTAGGGACGTTTAGGAGGGGGATTAAAACTGTCATGGAGTGGGGTCCACGTCCAGCGCCAGAGCCGCCACCGCGGACAGATGCCCACCCAGACCCTCCCCTATAGGTTCAGGTTTTGCGGCCGGAGTCCGCACCTTGGGGGGGGGGTACTGTCACGCCCTGACCATAGTTTACTTTGTATTTTCTATGTTTTGATTGGTCAGGGTGTGATCTGAGTGGGTATTCTATGTTTCATGTCTTGTTTGTCTATTTCTATGTTCAACCTGATATGGTTCTCAGTCAGAGGCAGGTGTTCGTCATTGTCTCTGATTGGGAACCATATTTAGGTAGCCTGGGTTTCACTGTGTGTTTGTGGGTGATTGTTCCTGTCTATGTGTTTTCACCAGATAGGCTGTTTAGGTTTTCGTTACGTTCGTTACGTTCTTTATTTTGTAGTATTTGTATTGATTCGTGTTTTACATTTGTTCATTAAAACATGGATCGCAATCTACACGCTGCATTTTGGTCCGATCCTTGTTCTACCTCTTCATCAGAAGAGGAGATAGAAGAAAGCCGTTACATCAGATCTGCCTCCAGGACAAGATTCGTCCCAATAAATGTAAATATCTCTCTCCATTCCTCCCTCATCTTCCTGAATTAACCCCCTGTATGAAAGTGAACGTTACACTCACAAAAGTTCCCAAAAAATTTCAAATGTCATTATGTCTATATGCAGTGTTGTAATGATGTGCAAATACTACTGAAGGGAAAATAAATACACATAAATATGAGTTGTATTTGAAAAGGTGTTTGTTCTTCACTGGTTGCCCTTTTCTTGTGGCAACAGGTCACAAATATTGCTGCTGTGATGGAACACTGTGGTATTTCACCCAGTAGATATGGGAGTTTATCAAAATTAGATTTGTTTTTGAGAAAGGTGGAAAGGGAACAGATGTAGAGAGGTGGAGGAGAGGTGGATGAGAGGTGGAGGAGAGGGAACAGATGGAGAGGGGTGGAGGAGAGGTGGAGGAGAGGGAACATATGGAGAGAGATGGAGGAGAGGTGGAGGAGAGGGAACAGATGGAGAGAGGTGTAGGAGAGGGAACAGATGTAGAGAGGTGGAGGAGAGTTGGAGGAGAGGTGGGGGAGAGGGAACAGGTGGAGAGAGATGGAGGAGAGGTGGAGGAGAGGGAACAGATGGAGAGAGGTGTAGGAGAGGGAACAGATGGAGAGAGGTGGAGGAGAGTTGGAGGAGAGGTGGGGGAGAGGGAACAGGTGGAGAGAGATGGAGGAGAGGTGGAGGAGAGGGAACATATGGAGAGAGATGGAGGAGAGGTGGAGGAGAGGGAACAGATGGAGAGAGGTGTAGGAGAGGGAACAGATGGAGAGAGGTGGAGGAGAGTTGGAGGAGAGGTGGGGGAGAGGGAACAGGTGGAGAGAGATGGAGGAGAGGTGGAGGAGAAGGAACAGATGGAGAGAGGTGGAGGAGAGGGAACAGATGGAGAGAGGTGAAGGAGAGGTGGAGGAGAGGGAACAGATGGAGAGAGGTGGAGGAGAGGTGGAGGAGAGGGAACAGATGGAGAGAGGTGGAGGAGAGGGAACAGATGGAGAGAGGTGGAGGAGAGGGAACAGATGGAGAGAGGTGGAGGAGAGGTGGAAGAGAGGGAACAGATGGAGAGAGATGGAGAGAGGTGGAGGAGAGGTGTAGAGATGGAGAGAGGTGGAGGAGAGGAAACAGGTGGAGAGAGGTGGAGGAGAGGGAACAGATGGAGAGAGGTGGAGGAGAGGTGGAGGAGTGGTAGATGAGAGGTGGAGGAGTGGTGGAGGAGAGGGAACAGATGGAGAGAGGTGGAGGAGAGGGAACAGATGGAGAGAGGTGGAGGAGAGGGAACAGATGGAGAGAGATGGAGAGAGGTGGAGGAGAGGTGTAGAGATGGAGAGAGGTGGAGGAGAGGAAACAGGTGGAGAGAGATGGAGGAGAGGGAACAGATGGAGAGAGGTGGAGGAGAGGGAACAGATGGAGAGAGGTGGAGGAGAGGGAACAGATGGAGAGGTGGAGGAGAGGGAACAGATGGAGAGGTGGAGGAGAGGTGGAGGAGAGGGAACAGATGGAGAGGTGGAGGAGAGAGGTGGAGGAGAGGTGGAGGAGTGGGAACAGATGGAGAGAGATGGAGAGAGGTGGAAGAGAGGTGGTGGAGAGTTGGAGGAGAAGGAACAGATGGAGAGAGGTGGAGGAGAGGTGGAGGAGAGGGAACAGATGGTGAGAGATGGAGAGAGGTGGAGGAGAGGAGGAGGAGAGGGAACAGATGGAGAGAGATGGAGAGAGGTGGAGGAGAGGTGGATGAGAGGTGGAGGAGAGGTGGAGGAGAATAAACAGATGGAGAGAGGTGGAGGAGAGGGAACAGATGGAGAGAGGTGGAGAAAAATACAAGGTAGCGAGGGAAGATGTGGAGGCAGGATAGAGAGGAGATGTGGAGATGGAAAAGAGAGATGGAGAGAGATCGGGAGTGATGGGTTGGGAGAAGAGATGGGAATATACTGGAAGGCAGGAGAGACAGAGACAGGAGAGACGGAGACAGGAGAGATGGAGACAGGAGATACGGAGACCGGAGAAATGGAGACAGGAGAGATGGGAATATCCTGGATGGCAGGAGAGATGGAGGCAGGAGAGATGGAGACAGGAGAGATGGGAATATCCTGGAAGGCAGGAGAAAAGAGGATGCAGAGGGAGACAGTAGGGAGGAAGAGGGACAGAGACAGAGAGATGAGGAAGATTAATGTCATTAGTCCATCTTTACTAACAACACAAATACAGGTTTTGCTTGATGTGATCTCTAATACCCAAATGTATTTTATTTATTTTGATTACATTTTTATTTCATCTTTATTTAACCAGGTAGGCAAGTTGAGAACAAGTTCCCTTTATTTACCAGGGAGGCTAGGTGAGAACACCTTTATTTAACCAGGGAGGCTAGTTGAGAACACCTTAATTTAACCAGGGAGGCTAGTTGAGAAGACCTTTATTTAACCAGGTAGGCTAGTTGAGAACAAGTTGTCATTTACAACTGTGACCTGGCCAAGATAAAGCAAAGCAGTGCGACACAAACAACAACACAGAGTTACACGTGGAATAAACAAACATACAGTCAATAACTCAGGTCTGTTCAACGCTGGTCCGACCAATCTGATTCCACGCTTCAAGACTGCTTCGATCACGTGGATTGGGATATTTATTTAATTTTATTTATTTCACCTTTATTTAACCAGGTAGGCTAGTTGAGAACACCTTTATTTAACCAGGTAGGCAAGTTGAGAACAAGTTCTCATTTACAACTGCGACCCGGCCAAGATAAAGCAAAGCAGTTCGACACAAACAACAACACAGAGTTACACATGGAATAAACAAACATACAGTCAATAATACAGTTGAACAAGTCTATATACGATGTGAGCAAATGAGGTGAGATAAGGGAGGTAAAGGCAAAAAGGCCATAGTGGCAAAGTAAATACAATATAGCAAGTAAAACACTGGAATGGTAGATTTGCAGTGGAAGAATGTGCAAAGTAGAGATAAAAATAATGGGGTGCAAAGGAGCAAAATAAATAAATACAGTAGGGAAAGAGGTAGTTGTTTGGGCTAAATTATATGTGAGCTATGTACAGGTGCAGTAATCTGTGAGCTGCTCAGACAGTTGGTGCTTAAAGCTAGTGAGGGAGATAAGTGTTTCCAGTTTCAGAGATTTTTGTAGTTCGTACCAGTCATTGGCAGCAGAGAACTGGAGGGAGAGGCGGCCAAAGAAAGAATTGGTTTTGGGGGTGACCAGAGACATATACCTGCTGGAGCGAGTGCTACAGGTGGGTGATGCTATGGTGACCAGAGAGCTGAGATAAGGGGGGACTTTACCTAGCAGGGTCTTGTAGATGACATGGAGCCAGTGGGTTTGGCGACGAGTATGAAGCGAGGGCCAGCCAACGAGAGCGTACAGGTCGCAGTGGTGGGTAGTATATGGGGCTTTGGTGACAAAACGGATGGCACTGTGATAGACTGCATCCAATTTGTTGAGTAGGGCATTGGAGGCTATTTTGTAAATGACATCGCCGAAGTCTAGGATTGGTAGGATGGTCAGTTTTACAAGGGTATGTTTGGCAGCATTAGTGAAGGATGCTTTGTTGCGAAATAGGAAGCCAATTCTAGATTTAACTTTGGATTGGAGATGTTTGATATGGGTCTGGAAGGAGAGTTTACAGTCTAACCAGACACCTAGGTATTTGTAGTTGTCCACATATTCTAAGTCAGAGCATTCCAGAGTAGTGATGTTGGACAGGCGGGCAGGTGCAGGCATTAGAACTCATTGACAAGCACTTACTGCACTTACAGATAATTTTGCTTATTTTAACAAAACAAAACGCTTAATACGAGTTGAGGTAAAATAGATGATCTTATTTCAAGTTATTTGAATTTAATAAGATGTCTTACCAAGACAAACTATCTTACTGCACCTGACAGATAATTAAGCTGACTTTAACATACCTGGGTGAACTAAATCAACTTAAAACCAGTACACTTTTTATTAAAACCACAACTCACTTTTTATTGTATTTCTTAATTATCTTAATAAAATATTAATAACATCGAGATGACATTTACAATGTTTGCAGTGTACTTTTGATCAGGGCCCATAGAGAATAGGGTGACATTTGGTTGGAAGGGAAACTGGCTGAGAAGCTCAATAGTCATGTAATAGTGTACATTATCTCTGACTCTGTAAAAGTGTACATTATCTCTGGTCATGTACCGGTGTACATTATCTCTGGTCATGTAATAGTATACATTATTTCTGGTTATGAAGTATTGTTCATTATCCCTGGGGGTGTAATAGTGTGCATTATTTCCGCTCATGTAATAGTGTACATTATCTCTGGTTATGTAGTATTGTGCATTATCCCTGGGGATGTAATGGTGTGTATTAACAATGATCATGTAATAGTGTATATTTTCTCTGGTAATGTAATATTATACATTATCTCTGGTACTGTAATAGTGTGCGGCATCCCTGGGGATGGGGTAATGTACAGTATCTCTGATCCTGTAAAAGTGTGCATTATCCTTGGGACGAATGGTGTATATTATCTCTGGTCCTGTAATATTGTACATTATCCCTGAGGCTGTAATAATATGCATTATCCATGGTCATGTAATAGTCTACATTATCTCTGGTCATGTACTAGTTTACATTATCTCTGATCATGTAATAGTCTACATTATCTCTGGTCATGTAATAGTCTACATTATCTCTGGTCATGTAATAGTGCACATTATTTCTGGTCATGTAATAGTCTACATTATCTCTGGACATGTAATAGTGCACATTATCTCTGGTCATGTAATAGTCTACATTACCTCCGGTCATGTAATAGTGCACATTATCTCTGGTCATGTAATAATGCACATACAATCTGGTCATGTAATAATCTACATTATCTCTGGTCATGTAATAGTGCACATTATCTCTGGTCATGTAATAGTGCACATTATCTCTGGCCATGTAATAGTGCACATTATCTCTGGCCATGTATTAGTGCACATTATCTCTGGTCATGTAATAGTGCACATTATCTCTGGTCATGTAATAGTACACATTATCTCTGGTCATGTAATAGTGCACATTATCTCTGGCCATGTAATAGTGCACATTATCTCTGGCCATGTATTAGTGCACATTATCTCTGGTCATGTAATAGTGCACATTATCTCTGGTCATGTAATAGTGCACATTATCTCTGATCATGTACTAGTCTATCATCTATCATACTGCAGGCTCCAGACAGCCTCTCTCAGACTACAGGCACCAAACAGCCTCTCTCATACGGCAGGCTCCAAACAGCCTCTCTCATACTGCAGGCTCCAAACAGCCTCTCTCATACTGCAGGCTCCAGACAGCCTCTCATGCCGCAGGCTCCAGACAGCCTCTCTCATACTGCAGGGACCAGACAGCCTCTCTCATACTGCAGGCTCCAGACAGCCTCTCAATCTGCAGGCTCCAGACAGCCTCTCATTCTGCAGGCTCCAGACAGCCTCTCTCATACTGCAGGCTCCAGACAGCCTCTCTCATACTGCAGGCTCCAGACATCCTCTCTCATACTGCAGGCTCCAGACAGCCTCTCATACTGCAGGCTCCAGACAGCCTCTCTCATACTGCAGGGACCAGACAGCCTCTCTCATAACTCAGGGACCAGACAGTCTTTCTCATATTGCAGCACTATGGGCTATGTTCTACAGCTCCTACCAAGTCTCTCATGGATCTTCAGATAGCATAGAGAGAATCATTGAGCAGGAAGGGAATCCCCTTTTCTCCTCCCTCAATTCTTTAACTTTCTCTTTCTTTCAACCTCTCTATCCCTCTCTCTCTCTGACTGCACTTAGTCAGTAATCACACTGGCTCTCTCTCTCTCTCCCTCTCCCTCTCCATCTCCTTCTCAATTCAAAGGGCTCCATTGGCATGGAAAACATATGTTTACATTGCCAAATCAAGTGAATATGATAATAAATTAAAGTGAAATAAACAATTAAAAATAAGCAGTAAACATTACACTCACAAAAGTTCTCTCTCTCTCTCTCTCTCTCTCTCTCTCTCTCTCTCTCTCTCTCTCTCTCTCTCTCTCTCTCTCTCTCTCTCTCTCTCTCTCTCTCTGTGTCCTCCCTCTCTCTCTCTCTCTCTCTCTCTCTCTCTCTCTCTCTCTCTCTCTCTCTCTCTCTCTCTCTGTCCTCCCTCTCTCTCTCTCTGTGTCCTCAGTCTCTCTCAGTCTCTCTCTCTCTCTCTCTCTCTCTCTCTGTGTCCTCTCTCTCTCTCTCTCTCTGTGTCCTCCCTCTCTCTCTCTCTCTCTCTGTGTCCTCTCTCTCTCTCTCTCTCTCTCTCTCTCTCTCTCTCTCTCTCTCTCTCTCTCTCTCTCTCTCTCTCTCTCTCTCTCTCTCTCTCTCTCTCTGTGTCCTCCCTCTCTCTCTCTCTCTCTCTCTCTCTCTCTCTCTCTCTCTCTCTCTCTCTCTCTGTCCTCCCTCTCTCTCTCTCTGTGTCCTCAGTCTCTCTCAGTCTCTCTCTCTCTCTCTCTCTCTCTCTCTGTGTCCTCTCTCTCTCTCTCTCTCTGTGTCCTCCCTCTCTCTCTCTCTCTCTCTGTGTCCTCTCTCTCTCTCTCTCTCTCTCTCTCTCTCTCTCTCTCTCTCTCTCTCTCTCTCTCTCTCTCTCTCTGTCCTCCCTCTCTCTCTCTCTCTGTCCTCCCTCTCTCTCTCTCTGTGTCCTCAGTCTCTCTCAGTCTCTCTCTCTCTCTCTCTCTGTGTCCTCTCTCTCTCTCTGTGTCCTCTCTCTCTCTGTGTCCTCCCTCTCTCTCTCTCTCTCTCTCTCTCTGTGTCCTCTCTCTCTCTCTCTCTCTCTCTCTCTCTCTCTCTCTCTCTCTCTCTCTCTCTCTCTCTCTCTCTCTCTCTCTCTCTTTTCCTGGACAAAGCATTCGCTGTAATAGTGAAGGTGTAAACTTGGCAGTAGAAAACATAAACAGTATATTTGACCTCTCAGCTTCCCTATCAAATCTACAAACCAGAAAACATAAGAAAGTTAATAACAGCGACAAATGGTTTGATGAAGAATGCAAAATCCTGAGAAGGAAATTAGGAAAACTATCCAACCAAAAACATAGAGACCCAGAAAACCTGAGCCTAAACCTTCACTATGGTGAATCACTAAAACAATACAGAAATACACTACAGAAAAAGAACAGCACGTCAGAAATCAGCTCAATGTAATTGGAAAACTCTAAACAAACAACAACACAAACATCAAATACAATTCTTAGAATCAACTATTAAAGACAACCAGAACTTACTGGATTGTCCTATTACATTAAAGACTACATTAAAGACAGAGCCTGGTTCCTCTCTGCCCAGTACAGCCAGTAGAGGACTGGCCACCCTCAGAGCCTGGTTCCTCTCTGCCCAGTACAGCCGGTAGAGGACTGGCCACCCCTCAGAGCCTGGTTCCTCTCTACCCAGTACAGCCAGAAGAGGACTGGTCACCCCTCAGAGCCTGGTTCCTCTCTACCCAGTACAGCCAGAAGAGGACTGGCCACCCCTCAGAGCCTGGTTCCTCTCTACCCAGTACAGCCAGAAGAGGACTGGTCACCCCTCAGAGCCTGGTTCCTCTCTGCCCAGTACAGCCAGAAGAGGACTGGCCACCCCTCAGAGCCTGGTTCCTCTCTACCCAGTACAGCCAGAAGAGGACTGGTCACCCCTCAGAGCCTGGTTCCTCTCTGCCCAGTACAGCCAGAAGAGGACTGGCCACCCCTCAGAGCCTGGTTCCTCTCTGCCCAGTACAGCCAGAAGAGGACTGGCCACCCCTCAGAGCCTGGTTCCTCTCTACCCAGTACAGCCAGAAGAGGACTGGCCACCCCTCAGAGCCTGGTTCCTCTCTACCCAGTACAGCCAGAAGAGGACTGGCCACCCCTCAGAGCCTGGTTCCTCTCTACCCAGTACAACCAGAAGAGGACTGGCCACCCCTCAGAGCCTGGTTCCTCTCTACCCAGTACAGCCAGAAGAGGACTGGTCACCCCTCAGAGCCTGGTTCCTCTCTACCCAGTACAGCCAGAAGAGGACTGGTCACCCCTCAGAGCCTGGTTCCTCTCTACCCAGTACAGCCAGAAGAGGACTGGCCACCCCTCAGAGCCTGGTTCCTCTACCCAGTACAGCCAGAAGAGGACTGGCCACCCCTCAGAGCCTGGTTCCTCTCTACCCAGTACAGCCAGAAGAGGACTGGCCACCCCTCAGAGCCTGGTTCCTCTCTACCCAGTACAGCCGGTAGAGGAATGGCCACCCCTCAGAGCCTGGTTCCTCTCTACCCAGTACAGCCAGAAGAGGAATGGCCACCCCTCAGAGTCTGGTTCCTCTCTACCCAGTACAGCCAGAAGAGGACTGGCCACCCCTCAGAGCCTGGTTCCTCTCTACCCAGTACAGCCAGAAGAGGACTGGCCACCCCTCAGAGCCTGGTTCCTCTCTACCCAGTACAGCCAGAAGAGGAATGGCCACCCCTCAGAGCCTGGTTCCTCTCTACCCAGTACAGCCAGAAGAGGAATGGCCACCCCTCAGAGCCTGGTTCCTCTCTACCCAGTACAGCCAGAAGAGGAATGGCCACCCCTCAGAGCCTGGTTCCTCTCTACCCAGTACAGCCAGAAGAGGACTGGTCACCCCTCAGAGCCTGGTTCCTCTCTACCCAGTACAGCCAGTAGAGGACTGGCCACCCCTCAGAGCCTGGTTCCTCTCTACCCAGTACAGCCAGAAGAGGACTGGCCACCCCTCAGAGCCTGGTTCCTCTCTACCCAGTACAGCCAGAAGAGGACTGGCCACCCCTCAGAGCCTGGTTCCTCTCTACCCAGTACAGCCAGAAGAGGACTGGCCACCCCTCAGAGCCTGGTTCCTCTCTACCCAGTACAGCCGGTAGAGGATTGGTCACCCCTCAGAGCCTGGTTCCTCTCTACCCAGTACAGCCAGAAGAGGACTGGCCACCCCTCAGAGCCTGGTTCCTCTCTACCCAGTACAGCCAGTAGAGGACTGGCCACCCCTCAGAGCCTGGTTCCTCTCTACCCAGTACAGCCAGAAGAGGACTGGCCACCCCTCAGAGCCTGGTTCCTCTCTACCCAGTACAGCCAGAAGAGGACTGGCCACCCCTCAGAGCCTGGTTCCTCTCTGCCCAGTACAGCCGGTAGAGGACTGGTCACCCCTCAGAGCCTGGTTCCTCTCTACCCAGTACAGCCAGAAGAGGAATGGCCACCCCTCAGAGCCTGGTTCCTCTCTGCCCAGTACAGCCAGAAGAGGACTGGCCACCCCTCAGAGCCTGGTTCCTCTCTGCCCAGTACAGCCGGTAGAGGACTGGTCACCCCTCAGAGCCTGGTTCCTCTCTACCCAGTACAGCCGGTAGAGGACTGGCCACCCCTCAGAGCCTGGTTCCTCTCTACCCAGTACAGCCAGAAGAGGACTGGCCACCCCTCAGAGCCTGGTTCCTCTCTGCCCAGTACAGCCGGTAGAGGACTGGTCACCCCTCAGAGCCTGGTTCCTCTCTACCCAGTACAGCCAGAAGAGGAATGGCCACCCCTCAGAGCCTGGTTCCTCTCTACCCAGTACAGCCAGAAGAGGACTGGCCACCCCTCAGAGCCTGGTTCCTCTCTGCCCAGTAGAGCCGGTAGAGGACTGGTCACCCCTCAGAGCCTGGTTCTTCTCTACCCAGTACAGCCAGAAGAGGAATGTCCACCCCTCAGAGCCTGGTTCCTCTCTACCCAGTACAGCCAGTAGAGGATTGGTCACCCCTCAGAGCCTGATTCCTCCCCACCCGGCACAGCCAGAAGAGGACTGTCCACCCCTCAGAGCCTGGTTCCTCTCTAGGTTTCTTCCTAGGTTCTGGCCTTTCTAGGGAGTTCTTCCTAGCCACCATGCTTCTACATCTGCATTGCTTTCTGTTTGGGGTTTTAGGCTGGGTTTCTGTTCAGCAATGGGTTCAAAACGATTTAGCCAAGTCATTGACAGGCCTTCTCTCTGATAATACAAGTTACTTATTAAATAAGGTATGGGGAGGAGAAGGAAGGAAGGGAGACCTTTCTCTTCCTTTAAACTGATGAAAGTTAAGTAACAAATCCCAGGGGATTAATGTCTTAATACACTGTTGTGCATCATCAGGGGAGACATACTGTACTGCAGCAACTGGAGCAGGAGCAGGGTGTGTGTGTGTCTGTCTGTCTGTCTGTCTGTCTGTCTGTCTGTCTGTCTGTCTGTCTGTCTGTCTGTCTGTCTGTCTGCCTGCCTGCCTGCCTGCCTGCCTGCCTGCCTGCCTGCCTGCCTGTCTGTCTGTCTGTCTGTCTGTCTGTCTGTCTGTCTGTCTGTCTGTCTGTCTGTCTGCCTGCCTGCCTGCCTGTCTGTCTGTCTGTCTGTGTACTGTAGCAGTGGGAACATCAGATGTCATGCAGCTTTTAAAGGATTAAACAGAAAGCCTTTTGGATCCTGATCCTACAAAGTGTCAAATCTTCTTACCTCTCATGTTTTTCTCTGTTGATATCAGAGTGCCTCTAACAGATGTTTCCTAAATCATGTGTGATTGTTTACAGTGAGAACACTATACTTTAGTACACTTCCCCAAATGACACCCTATTCCATATGTAATCCACTATGTTTGACCTGGACCAGTAGGGAATAATGCACCATTTGGGACACATCCTTCCAAAGCTATAGAAAGCAGAGCAATGATATGTGGCGTAAAGCAGTTGGACTTGACCCTGACTGGCGTTGACCCTGACCCTAAATGGCGTAGACCCTGACCCTAACTGGCGTTGGCCCTGACCCAAACTGGCGATGACCCTGACCCTAACTGGCATTGACCCTGTCCCTAACTCTCGTTGACCCCGACCCCAAATGGCATTGACCCTGACCCTAACTGGCGTTGACCCTAACTGGGGTTGGCCCCGACCCCAACTGGCTTTGACCCTGACCCTAACAGGCGTTGACCCTGACCCTAACTGGCGTTGGCCCCGACCCTAACTGGTGTAGACCCTGACCCTAACTGGCGTTGACCCCGAACCTAACTGGCGTTGACTCTGACCCTAACTGGCGTTGGCCCTGACCCAAACTGGCGATGACCCTGACCCAAACTGGCGATGACCATGACCCTAACTGGCGTTGACCGTAACTGGCGTTGAACCTAACTGGCGTTGACCCCGACCCTAACTGGCGTGGACCCCGACCCTAACTGGCGTCGACCCTGACCCTAACTGGCGTTGACCCTGACCCTAACTGACGTTGACCCTAACTGGCGTTGACCTTGACCCTAACTGGTGTTGACCCTAACTGCCGTTGACCGTGTCCCTAACATGTGTAGACCCTGACCCTAACTGGCGTTGACCCTGACCCTAATTGGCGTTGACCCTGACCCTAACTGGCATTGACCCTAACTGGCGTTGACCCTGACCCTAACTGCCGTAGACCCTGACCCTAACTGGCGTTGGCTCTGACCCTAACTGGCACTGGCCCTAATTGGCGTTGACCCTAACTGGCGTTAACCCTAACTGGCATTGACCCTGACCCTATCTGGCGTAGACTCTGACCCCAACTGGCATTGACCCTGACCCTAATTGGCATTGACCCTAACCCTAACTGACTTAGACCCTAACATGCGTTGACCCTGACCCTAACTGGCATTGACCCTGTCCCTAACTCTCGTTGACCCCGACCCCAAATGGCATTGACCCTGACCCTAACTGGCGTTGACCCTAACTGGCGTTGGCCCCGACCCCAACTGGCTTTGACCCTGACCCTAACAGGCGTTGACCCTGACCCTAACTGGCGTTGGCCCCGACCCTAACTGGTGTAGACCCTGACCCTAACTGGCGTTGACCCTAACCCTATCTGGCGTTGACTCTGACCCTAACTGGCGTTGACTCTGACCCTAACTGGAGTTGGCCCCGACCCTAACTGGCGTTGGCCCCGACCCTAACTGGCGTTGACCCTGACCCGAACTGCCGTAGACCCTGACCCTAACTGCCGTTGGCTCTGACCCTAACTGGCACTGGCCCTAATTGGCGTTGACCCTGACCCTAACTGCCGTTGACCCTGACCCTAACTGGCGTAGACCCTGACCCTAACTGGCGTTGGCCCCGACCCTTACTGGCGTTGGCCCTGACCCTAACAGGCGTTGACCCTGACCCTAACTGGCGTTGGCCCCGACCCTAACTGGTGTAGATCCTGACCCTAACTGGCGTTGACCCCGAACCTAACTGGCGTTGACCCTGACCCTAACTGGCGTTGACCCTAACCCTATCTGGCGTTGACTCTGACCCTAACTGGCGTTGACCCTGACCCTAACTGGCGTAGACCCTTACCCTAACTGGCGTTGACCCTAACTGGCGTTGACCCTGACCCTAACTGGCGTAGACCCTGACCCTAACATGCGTTGACCCTGACCCTGACTGGCGTTGACCCTGACCCTAACTGGCATTGAACCTGACCCTAACTGGCGTTAACCCTAACTGGCATTGACCCTATCTGGCGTTGACCCTGACCCTAACTGGCGTTGACCCTGACCCTAGCTGGCGTAGACCCTGACTCTAACTGGCGTAGACCCTAACTGGCATTGACCCTGACCCTAACTGGCGTTGACCCTAACTGGCGTTGACCCTGACCCTTACTGGCGTTGACCCTAACTGCCGTTGACCCTGACCCTAACTGGCATAGACCCTGACCCTAACTGGCCTAGACCCTGACTCTAACTCACCCCTTCAACCCAGACCTCACACTGAACCTCACCCCTTCACCCCAGACCTCACACTGAACCTCACCCCTTCAACCAAGACCTCACACTGAACCTCACCTCTTCACCCTAGACCTCACACTGAACCTCACCCCTTCAACCCAGACCTCACACTGAACCTCACCCCTTCAACCCAGACCTCACACTGAACCTCACCCCTTCACCCTAGACTTCACACTGAACCTCACCCCTTCAACCCAGACCTCACACTGAACCTCCCCCCTTCAACCCAGACCTCACACTGAACCTCACCCCTTCACCCCAGACCTCACCATAGAACACTGCAACTGCCTGGAACCAGGTAAGTTCACTAGGCCGTAGTCATGGTTTCCTATCCACTTGGAACCAGGTAGGTTCACTAGGCCGTAGTCATGATTTCCTATCCACTTGGAACCAGGTAGGTTCACTAGGCCGTAGTCATGGTTTCCTATCCACTTGGAACCAGGTAGGTTCACTAGGCCGTAGTCATGGTTTCCTATCCACTTGGAACCAGGTAGGTTCACTAGGCCGTAGTCATGGTTTCCTCATGCATAAAGCTGGTGGAATTACGGGATAATTAAGTCAAGGTCAGAATACGCCGTATCTGTAGACTCATCTTCATTTATTTGATCTCAACCCCAAAGGACCCCAACCTCAAACGCAACCCCAAACGCATGCTATTCTCATGTTTAAGTTCCAGGTCAGAACATGGTGCAGAAAAAGTGAATTACTTTCATTTACGTGCGCTCAACTCAGGTCTGAATTATTGCCTTAGTGCAGTATATTAAGAAATAAGGTGCCTTCTGGGACAAACACAGATATACTATTAGTAATTACCATGGATTCTAGTCATCAATAACCAAACAAAAAGCCTGAATCATCACTTTTCAGCCTCTGGAGATGTTCTAGAGGGAACCATAAGAAAACCCCTAGGAAGGTTAGGAGGAGAGATGACCTAGAGGGAACCATGAGGAAACCTCTAGGAAGGTTAGGAGGAGAGATGTTCTAGAGGGAACCATGAGGAAACGCCTAGGAAGGGTAGGAGGAGAGATGTTCTAGAGGGAACCATGAGGAAACCTCTAGGAAGGTTAGGAGGAGAGGCATATTGTCTAATGTTAATTAATACAGAATGGCTCAGTGGGCTGATCGGAGCCTGGTTAGACAAAGCCACTGTAACACATCCAGGCCCTCATTGGAGGCTCTGGGACCTGCATCTGACCCTGTTTATGACGTGTCCAAAGTAAACTGCCTGTTACTCAGGCCCAGAAGCCAGGATATGCATATAATTGATACCATTGGATAGAAAACACTTTGAAGTTTGTATAAATGTTAAAATATTGTATGAGACTATAACACAATAGATATGGTAGGAGAAAATCCAAAGAAAGACCAACCGGGAATTTTTTTTTTGGAGAGAGCCCATGCTCTTCCAATGGAACATATAGGGTCATGTCCAAATCCAGCTCCCAGATTGAAATTCCTATGGCTTACACGAGATGTCAACAGTCTTTGGTCAAGGTTTCAGACTTGTTTCTTCCAAAACGAGGAAGAATTTAGAGTTTTAGTACTTGGAGTCTAGAGTTGGAAATCAGTCTGTGTGCGTGCGACGAAGAGGACCCGCACCTGCTAATTTTGCTTTTCTATTCAACATACTTCTATACTTATAACATATTATAGTTGAATTACATTTTAGGGTATCTGAGGGTTATATAGAAATGTATTTTGACTTGTCTTAACAAAGTTTAGCAGTAGGTTTTTGGATTTCTTTCTCTGCATGTTGAACGAGTGGATTACTCAAATCAATGGCGCCAACTAAACTGACTTTTTGGGATATAAATAAGGATTTTATCTAACAAAGCGACACTACATGTTATAGCTGGGACCCTTTGGATTTCAAGACAGAGAAAGATTTTCAAAAAGCAAGTGAATATTTAATCGCTATTTGTGATTTTATGAAGCCTGTGCTGGTTGAAAAATATTATGATATGGGGCGCCATCCCATCGCACGGCATGCTTTCGCTGTAAAGCCTATTGTAAATCGGACATTGAGGTTAGATGAACAAGACTTCAAGCATTTAACCGATATAAGACACTTGTATGTACTTAAATGTTTAATATCCATCATTTGTATGATTATTTATTTGAATTGCGTGCCCTACAATTTCACAGGAAGTTGTCAACAGGTGTCCTGCTGGTGGGATGCCTAGCCCTTAACCTGTCTCCTCCCTTCAACTACACTGATTGAAGTGGATTTAAAAAGAGACATCAATAACGGATCATAGCTTTCACCTGGATTCACCTGGTCAGTCAATATCATGGAGAGAGCCGGTATCCCAATGTTTTGTACACTCAGTGTACATTCTACTGTATATGTACATTCTATAGTAGGATGAGGAAGAGACAGACTGTTAATTATATAGTAGGATGAGGAAGAGACAGACTGTTATTTCTATAGTAGGATGGGGAAGAGAAAGACTGTTAATTCTATAGTAGGATGAGGAAGAGACAGACTGTTAATTCTATAGTAGGATGAGGAAGAGACAGACTGTTAATTATATAGTAGGATGAGGAAGAGACAGACTGTTAATTATATAGTAGGATGAGGAAGAGACCGACTGTTAAAGAAGGATTTTTGAGCATTGAAGCAATTGAGACATGGATTGTGTATGTATGTGATTCAGAGGGTGAAGGAGCAAGAAAGAAGATTTTAGTGACTTTGAATGTGATATGGTAGTAGGTGCCAGGCGCACCGGTTTGAGTTTGTCAAGCTCTGCAATGCTGTATGTTTTTCATGCTCAACAGTTTCCTGTGTGCATCAAGAATGGTCCACCAACCAAAGGACGTCCAGACAACTTGACACAACTGTGGGAAGCATTGGAGTCTACATGGTCCAGCATTCCTGTGGAACGCTTTCAACATCTTGTAGAGTCCTTGCCCCAATGAATTGAGGCCGTTCTGAGGGCAAAGGGGGTTGGAACTCAAGATTTGGAAGGTTATGTACACTCAGTGAACTATAGGATCCCTTTTCTCCGTACGTTGATTGTCCTTGAGAGAGAGGGCAGACATGTAAACATGCTGTCATACAGCTGCTGACTTCTGAACCCCTAGCAGGACTGGAAGAGCTGCAAACTTGGTTTGTTGTTTAAAAACAGAAAGTAAAAAGTTCACGACTGTGTTTTTATACTCAACATTCTCAGGAAAATACATGCAATTATTTAACCTACCTGCTGTAACGACCTGCGCTCTGATTTCTACCAGAGAGAGAGAGTTATTCGCTGAACTTAGCCAGGGTTCAGTCCTGCAGATGAGGGTTGTTAAAACGGTCAGAGTTCACAGTGTCAGTCAGTCCACTCTGCTACATCACCGATCTATTTTAAATTATCGCATTTCTGCAGCCAGAGAAAATAATTGATTTAAAAATGGGACAGGCTACTTAAGAGAGATTGACAATGTGGCCAGTCGGGCGTTAAATTGAAAAAAGAGGGAGTTTAATTTTGAACTTAGACGATGACACTTCAGGGAGGATAATTAAAAAGACATTATCACAAACACAACATATGGAGTGGTGTGGCCATGGAGTCATGGATACAGTTCTAATCCCAGCTAGCACATTACATTTCTTACAGCTTGGTGAGCGTGTGGTTGTCCTATGATAATTTGGCGTACAACCTGCACACAGCATTCTGGGAATGGTGCAGGATAGTTGCTTGGCTATAGAACGTTCTCACCACATTTAATTTGAATAAATAAGATAATTTTCTTGGTATTTCATTACTTTAACACATGTAATATATTAAAATATGTGCTTTTTACTATTCAATTTCACACTCGCAACCCCCCCCCCCCCCCCCCCCCCAAAACCTTCCGGCGACCCCCAGCAATAGAACCACTGACATCACACTGACTCAACTCAAGGTCAAACTTATGTTTTTCGACTACTGACCATGCCTTGATGGGTTGTTAACTCAGAAGACCTGCATATTGGGTTTCTTACCAGTATTGTTTGTTAATAATGAGGTGTTATGGCAGTGTGTTAGTGAGGCAGATATCAGACTGATCTCATCTCAAGGTCACACAGTCTGGTAGTCTGTCCAAAAACTGATACAGGTCCAAACTAGGGACATATTTAACATTTTCCTCAACATCAACTATGACATTGTCAAATACAATATTTCAGAATAATGTGTATTGGGGTTCATATTAGTCTTTCATCTTGGAAAGAGTACTTCCTTTGACTCCATGTCTCTTGATTGATGAATGAATACAGACGTAACACAACAAAGATTTTAGACTTCAGTAAAGATCTGTCCAGAACTACTAGCCAATCACTGATAGACTATTCTCTGCAAGTAAATCATTTAAGACAGGATTGTTTAGAGAACATAAAAGATAAGTCATTTAAGATGGTTAAAGATGGTGGGGAGACAGTGGCATCCATTAGTGGTAATAATTCTATAGTAGGATGGGGAAGAGACAGACTGTTAATAATATAGTAGGATGGGGAAGAGACAGTGGCATCCATTAGTGGTAATAATTATATAGTAGGATGGGATGAGACAGGCTGTTAATTCTTAGTAGGATGAGGAAGAGACAGACTGTTAATTCTATAGTAGGATGAGGAAGAGACAGGCTGTTAATTCTATAGTAGTATGAGGAAGAGACAGACTGTTAATTCTATAGTAGGATGAGGAAGAGACAGACTGTTATTTCTATAGTAGGATGAGGAAGAGACAGAGTGTTATTTCTATAGTAGGATGAGGAAGAGACAGACTGGTAATTATATAGTAGGATGGGGAAGAGACAGACTGTTAATTCTATAGTAGGATGAGGAAGAGACAGACTGTTATTTCTATAGTAGGATGAGGAAGAGACAGAGTGTTATTTCTATAGTAGGATGAGGAAGAGACAGACTGGTAATTATATAGTAGGATGGGGAAGAGACAGACTGTTATTTCTATAGTAGGATGAGGAAGAGACAGACTGTTATTTCTATAGTAGGATGAGGAAGAGACAGACTGTTAATTCTACAATAGTATGAGGAAGAGACAGACTGTTAATTCTATAGTAGGATGAGGAAGAGACAGACTGTTAATGCTATAGTAGGATGAGGAAGAGACAAACTGTTAATTCTATAGTGAGATGGGGAAGAGACAGACTGTTAATTCTATAGTAGGATGGGGACGAGACAGACTGTTAATTATATAGTAGGATGAGGAAGAGACAGACTGTTAATTCTATAGTAGGATGGGGAAGAGACAGACTGTTATTTCTATAGTAGGATGAGGAAGAGACAGAGTGTTATTTCTATAGTAGGATGAGGAAGAGACAGACTGGTAATTATATAGTAGGATGGGGAAGAGACAGACTGTTATTTCTATAGTAGGATGAGGAAGAGACAGACTGTTATTTCTATAGTAGGATGAGGAAGAGACAGACTGTTAATTCTACAATAGTATGAGGAAGAGACAGACTGTTCATTCTATAGTAGGATGAGGAAGAGACAGACTGTTAATGCTATAGTAGGATGAGGAAGAGACAAACTGTTAATTCTATAGTGAGATGGGGAAGAGACAGACTGTTAATTCTATAGTAGGATGGGGACGAGACAGACTGTTAATTATATAGTAGGATGAGGAAGAGACAGACTGTTAATTCTATAGTAGGATGGGGAAGAGACAGACTGTTTATTATATAGTAGGATGAGGAAGAGACAGACTGTTAATTCTATAGTAGGATGGGGAAGAGACAGACTTAATTCTATAGTAGGATGGGGAAGAGACAGACTGTTAATTCTATAGTAGGATGAGGAAGAGACAGACTGTTAATTCTATAGTAGGATGAGGAAGAGACAGACTGTTAATTATATAGTAGGATGGGGAAGAGACAGACTGTTAATTATATAGTAGGATGAAGAAGAGACAGACTGTTAATTCTATAGTAGGATGGGGAAGAGACAGACTGTTAATTATATAGTAGGATGGGGAAGAGACAGACTTAATTCTATAGTAGGATCGGGAAGAGACAGACTGTTAATTATATAGTAGGATGGGAAGAGACAGACTGTTAATTCTGGAGACTGTCTTATTCCCAAATGGCACCCTGTCCTAGTTTTAGTGCACTAGTAGTGCTGGGAAGTGGATGGGAAGTGAAGTACATAATTCATAATTAACCCTCCTGCTGTGTTCCTTTTTGAATTTGACAAATTTAGAAGTTTTCTCTCTGAAAAATGTAGTCAATTTAATTTGATTGTCATAAGGTTCGATAACTTTGTCCACACAGGGTATCTGAACACAAAAAAATACATATGGATGATTTTCAATACATTTTGGGTGTTTTATTTAACTTTTGTACACCTGTGGTGTTCCCGGTCATAAATGACCAGTCATGATACAATTATTGTATAAAATTGAGTTCAGGCACATTCCTATTCATCAGATGGACACACTTCCTCTCCCAGACCCCCACAAGCATGTCTGTTTGAGCATACACACACTCACACACACCTCACTCCCCTTCTTGGCTACCATGGCAACCCCCACGGGAACCTTTCCCTAATAGAATATTTCCCCCACGGGATCCACACCTGTTGGCATTCTCACAAACAATCAAAACATTGTTTCAATAATATGTAGAACTTTTCTCGCAGCTCTGGTATATAAAGCTTTTCTGAGGCCTCGCTCACAATTCATTCTGTAGCAGCACAATGACCAAACACTATACTGTATGAGGCTCTTGATCATATCTTTGGTAATGACACTAGTGAGGAGGAGAGAGTCCTTTTAAACTTTGGTACAAAGTAGTCTGTGATGAATAGCACAAAATGTTTCATCTGAGTATTTCTTATAGTCAATATAAATCATACAATTTGTTTTTGACTAAAAAAAGCATAATGTATGAGCTCAGCTCATTAAGGCCTACGGGCCATAAATATCTAATTGAAGTTCAGAACGTGTAATGTTCACAAGAACTTAAGTTGATAAAAGTATCCAACACAAGATTTGGGTTATAATACATGTATTATTATGAGTTTATATATCAGCTGTATTGCGGTCGGTCATTTTGGACCAGGAACAAATAATTAATTAACATGAAACGAACACAACAGGAGTGTTAAACAACATCACAATTACCAACTTTGCCTGATTAATAATTAAACAACATCACAATGACCACCTTTACCTGATTAATAATTAAACAACATCACAATGACCAACTTTACCTGATTAATAATTAAATAACATCACAATGACCAACTTTACCTGATTAATAATTAAACAACATCACAATGATCAACTTTACCTGATTAATAATTAAACAACATCACAATGACCAACTTTACCTGATTAATAATTAAATAACATCACAATTACCAACTTTACCTGATGCTGGACCAAGACGATAGTAACCATACAATTTATATGCAAGGCAATGCTGTGGTTTATACAGATCATCTGGTGGGTCTACAGTACGGTGGCCCAATCTGAACACAAAGCACAAGGACAAAAGACAGACAGAGTCTTGAGCCTCTGCCAGGACAGAGAAAGGTTACCTTCATAATCATGACCCACATCTGCCTGGTGATCAGCAGAAAGACCGGAGCAACTTTCTGATAATCACTGACACGAAATAATCACTGACTCTAAATAATCACTGACACAAAAAATAATCACTGACACGAAATAATCACTGACTCTAAATAATCAATGGCTCTAAATAATCACTGGCTCTAAATAATCACTGACACTAAATAATCACTGACTCTAAATACTCTAAATAATCACTGACTCTAAATAATCACTGACTCTAAATAATCACTGACTAAATCATCACTGACTCTAAATAATCACTGACTCTAAATAATCACTGACTCTAAATAATCACTGACTCTAAATAATCACTGACTAAATCATCACTGACTCTAAATAATCACTGACTCTAAATCATCACTGACACAAAATAATCACTGACTCGAAATAATCACTGACTAAATCATCACTGACTCTAGATAATCACTGACTCTAAATCATCACTGACACAAAATAATCACTGACTCGAAATAATCACTGACTCGAAATAATCACTGACAAGAAATAATCACAGCGATATAGCCACAACCAGGGTTCTGGTCTAAAGTAGTGCACTATATAGGGAACAGGATACCATTTGGGACTCATTCAGACACTAAATAATGAGGGTATCAGATGGGACTCATTCAGACACTAAATAATGAGGGTATCAGATGGGACTCATTCAGACACTAAATAATGAGGGTATCAGATGGGACTCATTCAGACACTAAATAATGAGGGTATCAGATGGGACTCATTCAGACACTAAATAATGAGGGTATCAGATGGGACTCATTCAGACACTAAATAATGAGGATACCATTTGGGACTCATTCAGACACTAAATAATGAGGGTATCAGATGGGACTCATTCAGACACTAAATAATGAGGGTATCAGATGGGACTCATTCAGACACTAAATAATGAGGGTACCAGATGGGACTCATTCAGACACTAAATAATGAGGGTATCAGATGGGACTCAATCAGACACTAAATAATCAGGGCTTTACAAGCAGAGTACTATCATGTCCTCGGTGGACTGTGAGGAACGTGGGTTAGCACTCTTAAAGCTCTTAAAAATGTATTTACCAACCCCAGATATCCCCTTTTAAAGCCTTCCATGAGGACAACAGACACTTCAGCTCTTCTATCAGCAACTGAATGTCAACAGCAACAATCAACACTAAAACACGCACTAAAACACACACTCAAACACACACTCAAACACACACTAAACATCAAACAAACACTCAAACACTAAAACACACACTCAAACACTAAAACACACACTCAAACACACACTAAACCTCAAACACACACTCAAACACACTAAAACACACACTAAAACACTAAAACACACACTCAAACACACACTCAAACACACACTAAACCTAAACACACTCAAACACACATTAAACCTCAAACACACACTCAAACAAACATGCTCATATAGTACGCAGCACCACTGTTGAAACAGGACAGGGACTATTTACAGACACGGAGACAGGAGACAAGAGACAGGAGGCAGGAGACAGGAGACAGGAGACAGGAGACAGGAGACAGAAGACAGGAGACAGGAGACAGGAGGCAGGAGGCAGGAGACAGGAGACAGGAGGAAGGGGGTACCGGTACAGAGTCAATGTGGAGACTATATACAGGGGGTACCAGTACAGAGTCAATGTGGAGGCTATATACAGGAGGTACCAGTACAGAGTCAATGTGGAGGCTATATACAGGGGGCACCGGTACAGAGTCAATGTGGAGGCTATATACAGGGGGTACCAGTACAGAGTCCATGTGGAGGCTATATACAGGGGGTACCAGTACAGAGTCAATATGGATGCTTCAGATGCTTCAGTCTGGTTTTAGACCCCATCTTAGCACTGAGACTGCACTTGTGAAGGTGGTAAATTACATTTTAATGGCATCAGACCGAGGCTCTGCATCTGTCCTCGTGCTCCTAGACCTTAGTGCTGGTTTTGATACCATCGATCACCACATTCTTTTGGAGAGATTGGAAACCCAAATTGGTCTACACGGACAAGTTCTGGCCTGGTTTAGATCTTATTTGTCGGAAAGATATCAGTTTGTCTCTGTGAATGGTTTGTCTTCTGACAAATCAACTGTAAATGTCGGTGTTCCTCAAGGTTCCGTTTTAGGACCACTATTGTTTTCACTATATATTTTACCTCTTGGGGATGTCATTCGAAAACATAATGTTAACTTTCACTGCTATGCAGATGACACACAGCTGTACATTTCAATGAAACATGGTGAAGCCCCAAAATTGCCCTAGCTAGAAGCATGTGTTTCAGACAAAAGGAAGTGGATGGCTGCAAACTTTCTACTTTTAAACTCGGACAAAACAGAGATGCTTGTTCTAGGTCCCAAGAAACAAAGAGATCTTCTGTTGAATCTGACAATTAATCTTAATGGTTGTACAGTCGTCTCAAATAAAACTGTGAAGGGCCTCGGCGTTACTGTGGATCCTGATCTCTCTTTTGAAGAACATATCAAGACCATTTCAAGGACAGCTTTTTTCCATCTACGTAACATTGCAAAAATCAGAAACTTTCTGTCCAAAAATGATGCAAATTAATCCATGCTTTTGTCACTTCTAGGTTAGACGACTGCAATGCTCTACTTTCCGGCTACCCGGATAAAGCACTAAATAAACTTCAGTTAGTGCTAAATACGGCTGCTAGAATCCTGACTAGAACCAAAAAAAATTATCATATTACTCCAGTGCTAGCCTCCCTACACTGGCTTCCTGTCAAAGCAAGGGCTGATTTCAAGGTTTTACTGCTAACCTACAAAGCATTACATGGGCTTGCTCCTACCTATGTCTCTGATTTGGTCCTGCCGTACATACCTACACGTGCACTACGGTCACAAGACGCAGGCCTCCTAATTGTCCCTAGAATTTCTAAGCAAACAGCTGGAGGCAGGGCTTTCTCCTATAGAGCTCCATTTTTATGGAACGGTCTGCCTACCCA
The DNA here is from genome assembly GCF_045791955.1 of Oncorhynchus clarkii lewisi. Lineage (NCBI taxonomy): Eukaryota > Metazoa > Chordata > Actinopteri > Salmoniformes > Salmonidae > Oncorhynchus > Oncorhynchus clarkii. The sequence continues at coordinate 1,511,888 of NC_092158.1, read as the reverse complement.
TGTTAGAGACGCAAACTCGGTCTCAACCTTTAAGTCTTTACTGAAGACTCATCTCATCAGTGGGTCATATGATTGAGTGTAGTCTGGCCCAGGAGTGGGAAGGTGAACGGAAAGGCTCTGGAGCAACGAACCGCCCTTGCTGTCTCTGCCTGGCCGGTTCCCCTCTTTCCACTGGGATTCTCTGCCTCTAACCCTATTACAGGGGCTGAGTCACTGGCTTTACTGGGGCTCTCTCATACCGTCCCTGGGAGGAGTGCATCACCTGAGTGGGTTGAGTCACTGATGTGATCATCCTGTCTGGGTTGGCGCCCCCCCTTGGGTTGTGCCGTGGCGGAGATCTTTGTGGGCTATACTCAGACTTGTCTCAAGATGGTAAGTTGGTGGTTGAAGATATCCTAGATATCCTATCCTCTAGTGGTGTGGGGGCTGTGCTTTGGCAAAGTGGGTGGGGTTATATCCTTCCTGTTTGGCCCTGTCCGGGGTGACCTCGGATGGGGCCACAGTGTCTCCTGACCCCTCCTGTCTCAGCCTCCAGTATTTATGCTGCAGTAGTTTATTTGTCGGGGGGCTAGGGTCAGTTTGTTATATTTGGAGTACTCCTGTCCTATTCGGTGTCCTGTGTGAATTTAAGTGTGCTCTCTCTAGTTCTCTCTTTCTCTCTTTCTTTCTCTCTCTCGGAGGACCTGAGCCCTAGGACCATGCCTCAGGACTACCTGACATGATGACTCCTTGCTGTCCCCAGTCCACCTGGCCGTGCTGCTGCTCCAGTTTCAACTGCTCTGCCTTATTTTTATTGGACCATGCTGGTAATTTATGAACATTTGAACATCTTGGCCATGTTCTGTTATAATCTCCACCCGGCACAGCCAGAAGAGGACTGGCCACCCCACATAGCCTGGTTCCTCTCTAGGTTTCTTCCTAGGTTTTGGCCTTTCTAGGGAGTTTTTCCTAGCCACCGTGCTTCTACGCCTGCATTGCTTGCTGTTTGGGGTTTTAGGCTGGGTTTCTGTACAGCACTTTGAGATATCAGCTGATGTACGAAGGGCTATATACATACATTTGATTTGATTTGATTATATACAGGGTGTTACGGTACAGAGTCAATGTGGAGGCTATATACAGGGTATTACGGTACAGAGTCAATGTGGAGGCTATATACAAGGTATTACGGTACAGAGTCAATGTGCAGGCAATATACAAGGTATTGCGGTACAGAGTCAATGTGGAGGCTATATACAGGGTGTTACAGTACAGAGTCAATGTGGAGGCTATATACAGGGTATTACGGTACAGAGTCAATGTGGAGTCTATATACAGGGTATTACGGTACAGAGTCAATGTGATTAATGGCACCGGAAGAAATGCAGCAGTTTTACGGGCGCCCAACCAATTGTGCTGCTATGTGGGTTTTTTTGCATTATTTGTAACTTATTTTGTACATAATGTTTCTGCAACCGTATTTTACGGCAAAAAAAGAGCTTCTGGATTTCAGGACAGAGATCACTCACCTCGGATTAGACAAAGAGCTTCTGGATATCAGGACAGCGATCACTCACTTCGGATTAGACAAAGAGCTTCTGGATTTCAGGACAGCGATCACTCACTTCGGATTAGACAAAGAGCTTCTGGATTTCAGGACAGCGATCACTCACCTCGGATTAGACAAAGATTTTGTCTTCAACAAGCAGGACGCACAGGATGTACTTCAGACACCAGACAAGGCCAACATCCCAGTTATTTGCAAGAGGAAGAGACGCAGGTACGGAGGACACAGAGCGGGGTGCCTCGTAAGGGTTCGTAGAAGGCGAGTGGAAAAGCTGCCATTACCGTTAATATTACTCGCCAACGTGCAATCATTGTACAATAAATTAGACGATCACGAATATCTTACCAACTGGTCATCAAACATTGTAATATCCTATGTTTCACGGAATCGTGGCTGAATGATGACATGGATATTCAGCTAGGATACAAGCTGCACCGGCAGGATAGAACTGCACACTCCGGTAAGACAAGGGGGTGGCGGTCTGTGCATATTTGTAAACGACAGCTGGTGCACGAAATCTAAGGAAGTCTCTAGATTTTGTTCGCTTGAAGTAGTGTATCTTATGATAAACTGCAGACCACACTATTTGCCAAGAGAGTTTTCAGGTATACTTTCGTGGCTGTTTATTTACCACCACGGATGGATGCTGGCACTAAGACCACACTCAGTCAGCTGTATAAGGAAATAAGCAAACAGGAAACCACTCACCCAGAGGTGGCGCTCCTAGTGGCCGGGGACTTTGATGCAGGGAAACTTAAATCAGTTTTACCTAATTTCCATCAACATGTTCAATGTGTAACCAGAGTCAAAAAATATCTAGATCACCTGATCTCCACACACAGAGACACATACAAACTCTCCCTCGCCCTCCATTTGGTAAATCCAACCACAATTCTATCCTCCTGATTCCTGCTTACAAGCAAAAATTAAAGCAGGAAGCACCAGTGACCCAGTCAATAAAAAAGTGGTCAGATGAAGCAGATACTAAACTACAGGACTGTTTTGCAGCACAGACTGGAACATGTTCCATTCTTCCGATGCCATTGAGGAGAACACCACATCAGTCACTGAACCAAGATCGTTTACTTTTTGTATTTGTATCTTTTTTTTGTATATATTTCAATTTATTTCAATCTCTTTTCTATTTTTAAATTAAATATACCTTCCGGTAACCCGCTTCACTCAATGTGACACGGATCCGCTTTTTTTTAAACCTTATAGCCAGGACCTCCTTCAGTAGCTAACCAGCTACTAGCTTTTTAGTCATTTATAGCCACTGCTAGCGTCCTTTACCTTCTGCATAGGCACCAACTGTATTTTTTTAGCTTGGATAATACCTAACAGCCTCACGCTGTTTTTCTCCACTACAACGCCGGATTCCTGCCGTAAACCCTGGACCATTACTTCTTCTGATCATCACAGCTAGCTAGCTGCCACCAAGTGACCCAGCCTCGAAACTAGTCCTGAGCTAGGCCCACCTCCCGGCCCTCTCTGTGATCACCCGGCTACTTGGACATCGGCTGGAGGCATCGAATCCACTACTCCTACCGGTTATTGCTGTAAGCTCTGGACCTTTGCAGCAGATCATCTCTGCTAGCTAGCTTCTACCAAGTGGCTATAGTGGCTAACGCCCCTGCCTTGAAGCTAGCACCAGTTAGCCGTGAGCCAGGCGCATCTCCCGGCTAGCAAACGAAATTACAACAACTACAATACCTCTTTCGCCATCTGGCCCGGACCCATTGTCTACAAGGCGCCCTGTCGTACCACCACGACTGACGCCTCGCTTTATGTCTCTCTCAAATGTCAATATGCCTTGTATACTGTTGTTTAGGATAATTATCATTGTTTTAGTTTACAGTGGAGCCCCTAGTCCCACTGTACATGCCTTTGTCCCACCTCCCACACATGTGGTGACCTCACCCAGTATAACCAGCGTGTCCAGAGATGCAACCTCTCTTATCATCACTCAGTGCCTGGGCTTACCTCCACTCTACCCGCACCCCACCATGCCCCTGTCTGCACATTATGCCCTGAATCTATTCTACCAAAACTTCTGAGATTTCCATACCCAACTACAACATTTTCCGTCAAGATAGAACTGCCAAAGGGGGAGGAGTTGCAATATACTGCAGAGATAGCTTGCAAAGCTCTGTCATTACTAGCCAAACAGTTCGAGCTTCTAATTTAAAAAATGTATCTCTCCAGAAGCAAATCTCAAACTGTTGCCGCCTGTTATAGACCCCCCTCAGCTCCCAGCTGTACACTGGACACCATATGTGAATTGATTGCCCCTCATCTATCTTCAGAGTTCGTTCTGTTAGGTGACCTAAACTGGGATATGCTTAACACCCCGGCAATCCTACAAGCTAAGCTAGATGCCCTCAATCTCACACAAATCATCAAGGAACCCACCATGTACAACCCTAAATATTATCCAAATACACCTCTGCTGTTGTCAATCAGGATCTCAGCAATCACTGCCTCATTGCCTGTATCCGCTATGGGTCCGCGGTCAAACGACCACCCCTCATCACTGTCAAACGCTCCTAAAACACTTCAGCGAGCAGGCCTTTCTAATCGACCTGGCCCGGGAATCCTGGAAGGATATTGACCTCGTCCTGTCAGTCGAAGACACCTGGTCATTCTTTAAAAGTAATTTAAATAAGCATGCCCCTTTCAAAAAATGTAGAACTAAGAACAGATATAGCCCTTGGTTCACTCCAGACCTGGCTGCCCTTGACCAGCACAAAAACATCCTGTGGCGGACTGCAATAGCATCAAATAGTCCCCGCGATATGCAACTGATCAGGGAAGTCAGGAACCAATACACGCAGTCAGTCTGGAAAGCCAAGGCTAGCTTTTTCAAACAGAAATTTGCATTCTGTAGCTCTAACTCCAAAAAGTTTTGGGACACTGTAAAGTCCATGCAGAACAAGAGCACCTCCTCCCAGCTGCCCACTGCTCTGAGGCTAGGCAACATGGTCACCACCAATAAATCCATGATAATCGAAAATTTCAATAAGCATTTCACTACGGCTGGCCATGCTTTCCTCCTGGCTACCCCAACCACGATAAAAGACAGTACTGTGCAGCCATCTTCATCGACCTGGCCAAGGCTTTCGACTCTGTCAATCACTGTATTCTTATCGGCAGACTCAATAGCCTTGGTTTCTCAAATGACAGAGTTCAGTGTGTCAAATCGGAGGGCCTGTTGTCCGGACCTCTGGAAGTTTCTATGGGCGTACCACAGGGTTCAAAACCTCGGGCCAACTCTTTTCTCTGTAAATATCAATGATGTTGCTCTTGCTGCTGGTGATTCGCTGATCCACCTCTATGCAGGCGACACCATTCTGTGTACATCTGGCCCTTCTTTGGACACTGTGTTAACTAGCCTCCAAACGAGATTCAATGCAATAGAACACTCCTTCCATGGCCTCCAACTGCTCTTAAACGCCAGTAAAACCAAATGCATGTTTATCAACCGTTCGCTGCCCGCACCCGCCCGCCCGACTAGCATCACTACCCTGGACGGTTCTGTGTCTGGCTAGACTGTAAACTCTCCTTCCAGACTCATATTAAACATCTCCAATCCAAAATCAAATCTAGAATTGGCTTTCTATTTCGCAACAAAGCCTCCTTCACTCACACTGCCAAACTTACCCTAGTAAAACTGACTATCCTACCGATCCTCCTCTTCAGCGAAGTCATCTACAAAATAGCTTCCAATACTCTACTCAGCAAACTGGATGCAGTCTATCACAGTGCCATCAGTTTTGTTACCAAAGCCCCTTATACCACCCACCACTGCGACCTGTATGCTCTAGTCGGCTGGCCCTCGCTACATATTCATCGCCAGACCCACTGGCTCCAGGTCATCTATAAGTCTATGCTAGGTAAAGCTCCACCTTATCTCAGCTCACTGGTCACGATAACAACACTCACCCGTAGCACGCGCTCCAGCAGGTATATCTCACTCGTCATCCCCAAAGCCAACACCTCCTTTGGCCGCCTTTCCTTCCAGTTCTCTGCTGCCAGTGACTGGAACGAATTGCAAAAATCACTGAAGCTGGAGACTTATATTTCCCTCACTAGCTTTAAACATCAGCTATCTGAGCAGCTAACCGATCGCTGCAGCTGTACATAGTCCATCTGTAAATAGCTCACCCAATCTACTTATCGCATCCCCATATTGTTTTTATTTACCTTTCCACTCTTTTGCACACCAGATTCTCTACTTACACATCATCATTTGCTCATTTATCACTCCAGTGTTAATCTGCTAAATTGTAATCATTTTGCTACTATGGCCTAATTCTTGCCTAACTTCTCACGCCATTTGCACACACTGTATATAGACTTTCTTTTTTTCTATTGTGTTATTGACTGTACGCTTCTTTAATCCATGTGTAACTCTGTGTTGTTGTTTGTGTCGCACTGCTTTGCTTTATCTTGGCCAGGTCACAGCTGTAAATGAGAACTTGTTCTCAACTAGCCTACCTGGTTAAATAAAAGTGAAATAAATAAAATAAAAATGAAACTGGCTTTATCAATAAGTGCACCGTGACTGTAGGTACATACCCGAACCAGAAACCATGGATTCCAGGCAATATTCGCACTGAGCTAAAGTGTAGAGATGCCGCTTTCAAGGTATGGGACTCTAACCCGGAAGCTTATAAGAAATCCTGCTACGCCCTCCGACGAACCATCAAACAGGCAAAGCATCAATACAGGGCTAAGATTGAATCGTACTACACCGGCTCCGACGCTCGTCTTATGTGACAAGGCTTGCAAACTATTACAGACTACAAAGGGAAGCACAGCCGTGAGCTGCCCAGTGACACGAGCCTACTAGACGAGCTAAATCACTTCTTTGCTCGCTTCGAGGCAAGCAACACTGAGGCATGCATGAGACTACTGTGTGATCACAGTCTCCGTAGCCGACGTGAGCAAGACCTTTAAACAGGTCAACATTCACAAGGCTGGATTACCAGAATGTGTGTTCTGGGCATGTGCTGACCAACTGGCAGGTGTCTTCACTGACATTTTCAACATGTCCCTGATTGAGTCTGTAATACCAACATGTTTCAAGCAGACCACCATAGTCCTTGTGCCCAAGAACACGAAGGCAACCTGCCTAAATGACTACAGACCTGTAGCACTCACGTCCGTAGTCATGAAGTGCTTTGAAATGCTGGCAATGGCTCACATCAACACCATTATCCCAGAAATCCTAGACCCACTCCAATTTGCATACCACCCAAACAGATCCACAGATGATGCAATCTCTATTGCACTCCACACTGCCCTTTCCCACCTGGACAAAAGGAACACCTACGTGAGAATGCTGTTCATTGACTACAGCTCAGCGTTCAACACCATAGTACACTCAAAACTCATCACTAAGCCAAGGATCCTGGGACTAAACACCACCCTCTGCATCTGGATCCTGGACTTCCTGACGGGCCGCCCCCAGGTGGTGAGAGTAGGTAGCAACACATCTGCCACGCTGATCCTCAACACTGGAGCTCCCCAGGGGTGTGTGCTCAGTCCCCTCCTATACTCCCTGTTCACCCACGACTGCATGGCCAGGCACAACTCCAACACCATCATTAAGTTTGCACACGACCCAATAGTGGTAGGCCTGATCACCGACAACGTCGAGACAGCCTATATGGAGGAGAGCAGAGACCTGGCCCGGGTGGTGCCAGAATAACAACATATCCCTCAACGTAACCAAGACTAAGGAGATGATTGTGGACTACAGGAAAAGGAGGACAGAGCACGCCCCTGTTCTCATCGACAGGGCTGTAGTGGAGCAGGTTGGAACAGGCCCAGGCAAGGAAAGTAAAGTAGTGCACTACAGCGTCAAAGAAAAAGTATGTGAACCCTTTTGATTTCTGCATAAATTGGTCATAACATTTGATCTGATCTTTATTAAGTCATAACAATAGACAAGCACACTGTGCTTAAACTAATAACATTCACTTTATTGTATTTTTCTTGTCTATATTGAATAGGTCATTTAAACATTCACTGTGTACTTTGGCAAAAAGTATGTGAACCCCTGGGCTAATGACTTCTCCAAAAACTAATTGGAGTCGGGAGTCAACTAACCTGGAGTCCAATCAATGACACGAGATTGGAGATGTTGGTTAGAGCTGCCTTGCCCTATAAAAAACACTCACACAATTTAAGTTTGCTATTCACAAGGAAACATTGTCTGATGTGAACCTTACCTCTCACAAAAGTGATATCAGAAGACCTAAGATCAAGAATTGTTGACTTGCAAAAGTATCTCTAATTGCCTTTATGTTCATCAGCCTACGGTAAGACAAATTGTCTATGAATGGAGAAGGTTCAGCACTGTTGGTACTCTCCCAGGAGTGGCCGTCCTGCAAAGATGACTGCAAGAGCACAGCGCAGAATACTCAATGAGGTTAAGAAGAATCCTGGAGTGTCAGCTAAAAACGTACAGAAATCTCTGGAACATGCTAACATCTCTGTTGACGAGTCTACGATACGTAAAACACTGAACACTGAACACTGTTCATCGGAGTACACCACGGAAGAAGCCACTGCTGTCCAATAAAAACATTGCTGCACATTTGAAGTTTGCAAAAGAGCACCTGGATGTTCCACAACGCTACTGGCAAAATATTCTGTGGACAGATTAAACTAAAGTTGAGTTGTTTGGAAGGAACACACCACACTATGTGTGGAGAAAAAAAGGCACAGCGCACCAACATCAAAACCTCATCCCAACTGTAAAGTATGGTGGAGGGAGCATCATGGTTTGGGGCTGCTTTGATGCTTCAGGGCCTGGACAGCTTGCCATCATCGACAGAAAAATTAAGTTTATCAATACATTTTGCAGGAGAATGTAAGGCTATCTGCCAATTGAAGCTCAACAGAAGTTGGGTGATGCAACAGGACAATGACCCAAAACATAGAAGTAAATGAACAACAGAATGGCTTCAACTGAAGAAAATACCCCTTCCGGAGTGGCCCAGTCAGAGTCCTGACCTCAACCCAATTGAGATGCTGTGGCATGACCTCAAGAGACCGGTTCACACCAGAAACCCCAAGAATGCTGCTGAACTGAAACAGTGTTATAAAGAGGAATGGTCCAAAATTCCTCCTGACCCTTGTGCAGGTCTGATCGGCAACTACAGAAAACGGTTGAGGTTATTTCTGCCAAAGGAGGGTCAACCAGTTATTAAATCCAAGGTTTCACATACTTTTCCCACAATGCACTGTGAATGTTTACACGGTGTGTTCAATAAAATCGTGAACAATTATAATTGTTTGTGTGTTATTAGTTAAAGCAGACTGGGTTTGTCTATTGTTGTGACTTACATGTAGATCAGATCAAATGGAATGACCAATTTACGCAGAAATGCAGGTAATTCCAAAGGGTTCACAACCACAGGGCTCTATATGAATAGGCTAGTCCAACAACCCCAGGGCTCCATATGAATAAACTAGCCCAACAACCGCAGGGCTCCATATGAATAGGCTAGTCCAACAACCTCAGGGCTCCATATGAATAGGCTAGTCCAACAACCTCAGGGCTCCATATAAATAGGCTAGTCCAACAACCCCAAGGCTCCATATGAATAGGCTAGTCCAACAACCCCAGGGCTCCATATGAATAGGCTAGTCCAACAACCCCAAGGCTCCATATGAATAGGCTAGTCCAACAACCCCAGGGCTCCATATAAATAGGCTAGTCCAACAACCCCAGGGCTCCATATGAATAGGCTAGTCCAACAACCCCAGGGCTCCATATGAATAGGCTAGTCCAACAACCCCAGGGCTCCATATGAATAGGCTAGTCCAACAACCTCAGGGCTCCATATGAATAGGCTAGTCAAACAACCTCAGGGCTCCATATGAATAGCCTAGTCAAACAACCCTAAGGCTCCATATGAATAGGCTAGTCCAACAACCCCAGGGCTCCATATAAATAGGCTAGTCCAACAACCCCAGGGCTCCATATGAATAGGCTAGTCCAACAACCCCAGGGCTCCATATGAATAGGCTAGTCCAACAACCCCAGGGCTCCATATGAATAGGCTAGTACAACAACCCCAGGGCTCCATATGAATAGGCTTGTCCAACAACCCCAGGGCTCCATATGAATAGGCTAGTCCAACAACCTCAGGGCTCCATATGAATAGGCTAGTCCAACAACCTCAGGGCTCCATATGAATAGGCTAGTCCAACAACCCCAGGGCTCCATATGAATTGGCTCGTCCAACAACCTCAGGGCTCCATATGAATAGGCTAGTCCAACAACCTCAGGGCTCCATATGAATAGGCTAGTCCAACAACCCCAGGGCTCCATATGAATAGGCTCGTCCAACAACCTCAGGGCTCCATATGAATAGGCTAGTCCAACAACCTCAGGGCTCCATATGAATAGGCTAGTCCAACAACCCCAGGGCTCCATATGAATAGGCTAGTCCAACAACCTCAGGGCTCCATATGAATAGGCTAGTCCAACAACCCCAGGGATCCATATTCAGTTGTATTCAGTGATGGCAGAGAGTGTCCTGATTAATATGCAGAACAGATACTTTCATCCACAGCCTGACAAATACACGGATGATTACCTAACTCATTATTCTCTTTGTGGCCATTCAGGGATAATGACCCCCATTCGGATGTCCTATTGAGAATCACCGAGACTGTGACGCAATTTGGACCCTATTACCTATGTAGTGCACTACAAGCCCTATGGACCCTGCTCAAAATAATGCACTTTATAGGGAACAAGGTACCATTTGGTACTCAGCCTGTGTCATTGTTTCGCCAGGAGGAAGCCTAATATTACTTTGTGTTGTAGACATGGATATAGAACAAGAAGTATATATTACATTTTACAATATCATAATTTACTTGATACAGTAGGAGACGTGGATTATCCTAATAATAACTACCGAGTAGTTTTCTATGAGCTGCTGATGTCACCTTGATAGAGTTTTCTATGAGCTGCTGATGTCACCTTGATAGAGTTTTCTATGAGCTGCTGATGTCACCTTGATAGAGTTTTCTATGAGCTGCTGATGTCACCTTGATAGAGTTTTCTATGAGCTGCTGATGTCACCTTGATAGAGTTTTCTATGAGCTGCTGATGTCACCTTGATATACTTTTCTATGATCTGCTGATGTCACCTTGATAGAGTTTTCTATGAGTTGCTGATGTCACCTTGATATAGTTTTCTATGAGCTGCTGATGTCACCTTGATATAGTTTTCTATGAGCTGCTGATGTCACCTTCATAGAGTTTTCTATGGGCTGCTGATATCACCTTGATAGAGTTTTCTATGAGCTGCTGATGTCACCTTGATATAGTTTTATATGAGCTGCTGATGTCACCTTGATAGAGTTTTATATGAGCTGCTGATGTCACCTTGATAGAGTTTTCTATGAGCTGCTGATGTCACCTTGATATAGTTTTATATGAGCTGCTGATGTCACCTTGATATAGTTTTATATGAGCTGCTGATGTCACCTTGATAGAGTTTTCTATGAGCTGCTGATGTCACCTTGATAGAGTTTTATATGAGCTGCTGATGTCACCTTGATAGAGTTTTCTATGAGCTGCTGATGACACTTTGATAGAGTTTTCTATGAGCTGCTGATGTCACCTTGATAGAGTTTTCTATGAGCTGCTGATGTCACCTTGATATAGTTTTATATGAGCTGCTGATGTCACCTTGATATAGTTTTATATGAGCTGCTGATGTCACCTTGATAGAGTTTTCTATGAGCTGCTGATGTCACCTTGATAGAGTTTTATATGAGCTGCTGATGTCACCTTGATAGAGTTTTCTATGAGCTGCTGATGACACTTTGATAGAGTTTTCTATGAGCTGCTGATGTCACCTTGATAGAGTTTTCTATGATCTGCTGATGTCACCTTGATAGAGTTTTATATGATCTGCTGATGACACTTTGATAGAGTTTTCTATGAGCTGCCGATGTCACCTTGATAGAGTTTTCTATGATCTGCTGATGTCACCTTGATAGAGTTTTATATGAGCTGCTGATGACACTTTGATAGAGTTTTCTATGAGCTGCCGATGTCACCTTGATAGAGTTTTCTATGATCTGCTGATGTCACCTTGATAGAGTTTTCTATGAGCTGCTGATGACACTTTGATATAGTTTTCTATGAGCTGCTGATGTCACCTTGATAGAGTTTTATATGAGCTGCTGATGACACTTTGATATAGTTTTCTGTATCAAGACATTTTGGTGAAGTGATAACGGTTTTAAAAACACTTAAGGATCGTCCCCTTTTTTTCAGTTTTCGTCTACAATAACATACCCAAATCTAACTGTCTGTAGCTCAGGCCCTGATTCACAGATATGCATATAATTAGTACCATTTGAAAAACCACTTTGAGGTTTGTGGAAATCTGAAAGGAATGTAGGTGAAAATAACACATTAGATCTGGTAAAAGATAATACAACGAAAAAAACACGTTTTTTTTTTTCTACCTTCATCTTTGAAATGCAAGACAGAGGCCATAATGTATTATTCCAGCCCAGGTGAAATTTAGATTTTAGCCAGTAGATGGCAGAAATGTACGTGCAAAGTTTTAGACTGATCCAATAAATCATTGTATTTCTGTTCCAAATTTTGTTTCAAGAATTTCCAAGTTGTTTATTAACAACTTATAATGTTCAAAATTGTGCACTCTCCTTAAACAATAGCGTGGTATTATTTTACTGTAAAAGCTATTGTAAATTCGACAGTGCAGTTAGATTGGGGGCGGCAGCGTAGTAAAAGCTATTGTAAATTCGACAGTGCAGTTAGATTGGGGGCGGCAGCGTGGACTAGTAACCGGAAGGTTGCGAGTTCAAACCCCCGAGCTGACAAGGTACAAATCTGTCGTTCTGCCCCTGAACAGGCAGTTAATCCACTGTTCCCAGGCCGTCATTGAAAATAAGAATTTGTTCTTAACTGACTTGCCTGGTTAAATAAAGGTTAAAAAAAAAAAAAGATTAACAAGAGTTTAAGCTTTCTGCGAATATCAAATATGTCTATGTCCTGGGAAATGTTCTCAAGGTCATCCGATTGTTGTAAAAGCGAACCAGGCAGGATGGGGATGAGGAGCAAGAGAGACAAGACGGGTAAGAGAGACAAGACTGTGATAACAGGAGGAGAGGGGTAGAGAGGGAGAAGAGTGAGGATTGTCCCAGCCATTAGATATAGAGTACATATGAATTATGTGGGAGTCTTTATCTGGAGAGGAAAAGAGGACAGGCACACTTGGGGTGTCCAGAGGGCGAGGTCTGTAGACTTGTACACCACAGTCCTTGTTAAGAGCACTATAGATGACGGTCGAAAACAATCTCTGTCCGTCTATGTGCCCCCCTTCTCTCCATCTCTCTCTCTATGCCACCCTCGCCATTTCTCTCTCTGCACCCCCTCTCCATCTCTCCCTGTGCCCCCCCTCGCTCCAACTCTCCCTATGCCCCCCTCGCTCCATCTCTCTCTCTGTGCCCCCACTCTCTCCATCTCTCTCTCTGTGCCCCCTCCATCTCTCTCTCTGCCTACCCTAAAAAATATTATTATTAATAAAATAATAGTTTAAATAATAATAATACTATTCATAATAATAGTTTAAATAATAATAATAGTTTAAATAATGATAATAGTTTAAATAATAATAGTAGTTTAAATAATTATAATAGTTTAAATAATAATAATAGTTTAAATAATAATAGTAGTTTAAATAATGATAATAGTTTAAATAATAATAGTCGTTTAAATAATGATAATAGTTTAAATAATAATAATACTATTAATAATAATAGTTTAAATAATAATAATAGTTTAAATAATAATAATAGTTTAAATAATAATAATACTATTAATAATGATAATAGTTTAAATAATAATAATAATAATAGTTTAAATAATAATAATAGTTTAAATAATAATAATACTATTAATAATAATAATAGTTTAAATAATAATAATAATAATAATAGTTTAAATAATAATAATAATAATAGTTTAAATAATAATAATAGTTTAAATAATAATAATAACAACATAAATACAGTTAGTGGGACTAGCCTGTGATTTAGTCAGACCTAAATCATGAGTAATCATCATATATAGTCATTCATAGTGCTTTATTAAGAAGTATATAGACTACTGAGGTTTTCAAGAAATTATTGTTTCATCTAACACATTCAAGCAGGAATGCATGATTCAATATATATTGATGTGCAAACTAATTCCGTGTTAGTCATTCTGTGTTGACAATTAGACTACAGTTGCCATATTTTACTGTCATAATAGTAACCCAAAATGTCCAGGTTTCCATTTTTTCAGTGTAGATTAGTTTCATACATCAGTATGTGCACTACAAATATCATAGGCTAATATGTTTCGGTTCAACACCTGTGGAAACTCAAAACACTTAAAGTGTATCGCTACCTCTAAATAGAATACCCTATGCTAGTAGCCATGTATTCATCCCACAGTAAATTAAATGTCCCCCAAAAATGTTACAGTTGTTGCCTACTACCAACGAGCCCTATAGGCCTATGGCCTCACAATGGCCATTGTGCATTTTGCACGCTTGCCATTCCATATCTCAAAGCCATATCAAATATATTTGTTGATAAAGAAATGAAACCTAGAGAAAGATGAGACTCTCCCCTCTTCAACAGGAAGCTTCCAAAGCTGTGTTTGCATTGGGATACGTGATCAGAAGGTATTCTTCTATCCAGCACAATGGAGAGGGGAGAGTGGCTCGCTCATCTCAGCAGCAAGCCCACAAGTATAATGAGGCCCCAATGAGATTAATGAGGACATCATGAGGATAATAAGAGACCAAATTATGGTTTTAGCCAGACAAAAAATAGAAAGTTTTGAAGGAAGTGACAGTGTAAAAAAAAGTTTATAGGCACCATTTCCATGTTTTACGATCCATGATCTTGGCTGTCGAACAGATGATAGTTGGAACAGCTCTCTTTCTTGATGCTGCGTTTGACTTTGAATGTGAGTTTGTGTGACCTCAGCTCAGCCGATCAGAAAACCGGGCCGGCCATCCATCCACTGATCATCCAAAGGCTCATTATAGATTAGTATAATGGACAAATTTGTTTGGGGTTTTAGGCTGGGCTTCTGTACAGCACTTTGTGACATCAGCTGATGTAAGAAGGGCTTTATAAATACATTAAATCCATCTTAACACGCCCATGGGCCCACCGGCCATGTTACCTTAAACCCATGTTAACAGCCCCATGGGCCCACCGGCCATGTTACCTTAAACCCATGTTAACAGACCCATGGGCCCACCGGCCATGTTACCTTAAACCCATGTTAACAGACCCATGGGCCCACCGGCCATGTTAACTTAAACCCATATTAACAGACCCATGGGCCCACCGGCCATGTTGACTTAAACCCATATTAACAGACCCATGGGCCCACCGGCCATGTTAACTTAAACCCATATTAACAGACCCATGGGCCCGCCGGCCATGTTAACTTAAACCCATATTAACAGACCCATGGGCCCACCGGTCATGTTAACTTAAACCAATATTAACAGACCCATGGGCCCACCGGTCATGTTAACTTAAACCAATATTAACAGACCCATGGGCCCACCGGCCATGTTAACTTAAACCCATATTAACAGGCCCATGGGCCCACCGGCCATGTTAACTTAAACCCATATTAACAGGCCCATGGGCCCACCGGCCATGTTAACTTAAACCCATATTAACAGGCCCATGGGCCCACCGGCCATGTTAACTTAAACCCATATTAACAGACCCATGGGCCCACCGGCCATGTTAACTTTTTTATTGTTTAATTTTTACATATTTTTTTTGTGTGTGTCAATTTTGACCAGCCCACCCAACTGGTCTAGCCAGCCCACCCAACTGGTCTAGCCAGCCCACCCAACTGGTCTAGCCCATCTGCCATTTTCCAGAATTGCCAGATGTTAAATCTACCCCTGCCCTCTCCTTTCCCTCCCCTTCCCTCCTTTCCCTCCCCTTCGTCTCCCTCACCCTTGATCAGAATCCATCAAAGCTGAAAACTAGTCTACAGGACTAGTGAGAACTCTGGCAGCGCTTAGACTTGTCAGTTCCTTTATCATATGAACAACAACAGCATGCCTTATAGGCTAGGGTAACAGGGAACATACAACTACAGCCCAACATTCAAACACAAACTGAAACACTTACTCCAGACACTCAATGTCAACATACAGCAAGCCTGGACAACACCCTGGCTTAAATCAGGTTCAACAAAATGTCAGGAGGTGAAGGGGAGGAGTAGAAGGGGAGGAGGTGAGAGGAGGTGAAGGGGAGGAGGTGAGAGGAGGTGGGGGAGGAGGTGGGAGGAGGTGGGGGAGGAGGTGAGAGGAGGTAAAGGGGAGGAGGTGAATGGGGAGGAGATGAGGAGATGAGAGGAGGTGGAGGAGATGAGAGGAGGTGGGGAGGAAGTGAGAGGAGGTGGGGGAGGAGGTGAGAGGAGATGGGGGAGGAAGTGAGAGGAGGTGAAGGGGAGGAGGTGAAAGGAGGTGAAGGGGAGGAGGTGAGAGGAGGTGGGGAAGGAGGTGGGAGGAGGTGGGGGAGGAGGTGAAGGGGAGGAGGTGAGGAAGAAGTGAGAGGAGGTGGGGGAGGAGGTGAAGGGGAGGAGGTGAGAGGAGGTGGGGGAGGAAGTGAGAGTAGGTGAAGGGGAGGAGGTGAAAGGAGGTGAGTGGGAGGAGGTGGGGGAGGAGGTGACAGGAGGTGAAAGGGAGGAGGTGAGAGGAGGTGGGGGAGGAGGTTAGAGGTGGGGGGAGGAGGTGAAGGGGAGGAGGTGAGAGGAGGTGCGGGAGGAGGTGAGAGGAGGTGGGGGAGGAGGCGAGAGGAGGTGAAGGGGAGGAGGTGAGAGGAGGTGGGGGAGGAGGTGAGAGGAGGTGAAGGAGAGGAGGTGAGAGGAGGTGGGGAGGCTACTGTCTCAGCAGATAGTGTTGTGAGTGCTGGGCTGGGGCAAGGAGAGGACAGGAGAAGGGTGTTGAGAGTTACACATGGCAAGTATAAAAGCCGCTGTGTGTGTGTGTGTGTGTGTGTGTGTGTGTGTGTGTGTGTGTGTGTGTGTGTGTGTGTGTGTGTGTGTGTGTGTGTGTGTGTGTGAGTGTGTGTGTGACTCAGAGGAAGAGAGATGCTAGGGGTTGGTCCAGCTAACATTCTTACGAACAACTATTTAATTGAATCATCCTGTCGCCCTCAGCCTTTGATCTTAACACATATGTAACATATACGATTCAGTATATAAAATATACGATACAATATGTAACATATACCATATAGTACTTAACATATAACATATAATATGTAACATTTACCGAATACATTTCCTCTCTCTCTCTCTCTCTCTCTCTCTCTCTCTCTCTCTCTCTCTCTCTCTCTCTCTCTCTCTCTCTCTCTCTCTCTCTCTCTCCAAGATTTTAGACTCACCGACAACAACGTTAGATATTATAGTATCAGGTGAATTATGAGTGGAAAGCCTACATGATTTATGCTACTACAGGTAGTCCGGAGTGTTTTGAATGTGAGGACATTGGACATAAGTGGCAGTCAGGCAGGCACAGGGAGCGGGGCGAGCAGGACTCTGTTGCGTCTGGCTCCAGAACTCAGAGCGGGCCAGGGGTTTCGGGGCAGCCCCGGCCTCCACCACGGGTCCAGACTCAACTCCAACCATTGGAATGGCAAGGTTCCGTCGCCCATACTGTGAATGTTAATTTAGCCAAGGTCACCATGTCGGTGAGCTCAGTGGCAGGCGTGATAGTCACTGAGCTCCCGGCGGTGGGAGGTTTTAACACTGACTCAGAGGCTGATACGCGTGTCTCACAGACAACGGAGAATGATCTACCCAATATAATTACAGACACACAGGGTGATATACCCAGTATAATTACAGACACACAGGGTGATGTACCCAGTATAATTACAGACACACAGGGTGATATACCCAGTATAATTACAGACACACAGGGTGATGTACCCAGTATAATTACACACACAGGGTGATATACAAAGTATAATAGCACACACAGGGTGATATACCCAGTATAATTACAGACACACAGGGTGATGTACCCAGGCGGTCTCCAGATTCCTTGGAGCTTCTCAATGAGAATGGAGGAAGAGATTGTCTGATACCCGTGTTATTTCTTACATTGGTACCCCAGGTCATCTTAGACCTACATACAGTCGAGAAGAACTACTGAATATAAGAGCAGCGTCAACTCATCATCAGTACGACCAAGAATATGACTTTCCCGGAGCGGATCCTGTGTTCTGCCTTTCACCCAGGACAACGGAATGGATCCCAGCCTGCGACCCAAAACAACGACGTCGTAAAAGAGGCAAACGAAGCGGTCTTCTGGTCAGGCTCCGGAGACGGGCACATCGCGCCACTCCCTAGCATACTACTCGCCAATGTCCAGTCTCTTGACAACAAGGTTGATGAAATCCGAGCAAGGGTAGCATTCCAGAGGGACATCAGGGACTGTAACGTTCTTTGCTTCATGGAAACATGGCTCACTCGAGAGACGCTATCCGAGGCGGTGCAGCCAACGGGTTTCTCCACGTATCGCGCCGACAGAAACAAACATCTTTCTGGTAAGAAGAGGGGCGGGGGCGTATGCTTTATGGTTAACGAGGCGTGGTGTGGTCACAACAACATACAGGAACTCAAGTCCTTCTGTTCACCTGATTTAGAATTCCTCACAATCAAATGTCGACCGCATTATCTACCAAGGGAATTCTCTTCGATTATAATCACAGCCGTATGTATATATTCCCCCCCCAAGCAGACACATCAATGGCTCTGAACTAACTTTATTTGACTCTTTGCAAACTGGAAACCATATATCCTGAGGCTGCATTCATTGTAGCTGGGGATTTTAACAAGGCTAATCTGAAAACAAGACTCCCTAAATTGTATCAGCATATCGATTGCGCAACCAGGGCTGGTAAAACCTTGGATCATTGCTATTCTAACTTCCGCGATGCATATAAGGCCCTCCCCCGCACTCCTTTCGGAAAAGCTGACCACGACTCCATTTTGTTGCTCCCTGCCTACAGACAGAAGCTAAAACAAGAAGCTCCCACGCTGAGGTCTGTTCAACGCTGGTCCGACCAATTTGATTCCACGCTCCAAGACTGCTTCCATCACGTGGACTGGGATATGTTTCGTATTGTGTCAGACAACAACATTGACGAATACGCTGATTCCGTAAGCGAGTTCATTAGAACGTGCGTTGAAGATGACGTTCCCATAGCAACAATTAAACATTCCCAAACCAGAAACCGTGGATTGATGGCAGCATTCGCGTGAAACTGAAAGCGAGAACCACTGCTTTTAATCAGGGCAAGGTGACCGGAAACATGGCCGAATACAAACAGTGTAGCTATTCCCTCCGCAAGGCAATCAAACAAGCTAAGCGTCAGTATAGAGACAAAGTAGAATCGCAATTCAACGGCTCAGACACAAGAGGTATGTGGCAGGGTCTACAGTCAATTACGGATTACAAAAAGAAAACCAGCCCAGTCACGGACCAGGATGCCTTGCTCCCAGGCAGACTAAATAACTTTTTTGCCCGCTTTGAGGACAATACAGTGCCACTGACACGGCCCGCAACCAAAACATGCGGACTCTCCTTCACTGGAGCCGAGGTGAGTAAAACATTTAAACGTGTTAACCCTCGCAAGGCTGCAGGCCCAGACGGCATCCCCAGCCGCGCCCTCAGAACATGCGCAGACCAGCTGGCTGGTGTGTTTACGGACATATTCAATCGATCCCTATCCCAGTCTGCTGTTCCCACATGCTTCAAGAGGGCCACCATTGTTCCTGTTCCCAAGAAAGCTAAGGTAACTGAGCTAAACGACTACCGCCCCGTAGCACTCACTTCCGTCATCATGAAGTGCTTTGAGAGACTAGTCAAGGACAATATCACCTCCACCCTACCTGACACCCTAGACCCACTCCAATTTGCTTACCGCCCAAATAGGTCCACAGACGATGCAATCTCAACCACACTCACACTGCCCTAACCCATCTGGACAAGAGGAATACCTATGTGAGAATGCTGTTCATCGACTACAGCTCAGCATTTAACACCAGAGTACCCTCCAAACTCGTCATCAAGCTCGAGACCCTGGGTCTCGACCCCGCCCTGTGCAACTGAGTACTGGACTTCCTGACGGGCCACCCCCAGGTGGTAAGTGTAGGTAACAACATCTCCACCCCGCTGATCCTCAACACTGGGGCCCCACAAGGGTGCGTTCTGAGCCCTCTCCTGTACTCCCTGTTCACCCACGACTGCGTGGCCACACACGCCTCCAACTCAATCATCAAGTTTGCGGACGACACAACAGTGGTAGGCTTGATTACCAACAACGACGAGACGGCCTACAGGGAGGAGGTGAGGGCCCTCGGAGTGTGGTGTCAGGAAAATAAAACTCAACGTCAACAAAACTAAGGAGATGATTGTGGACTTCAGGAAACAGCAGAGGGAACACCCCCCTATCCACATCGATGGAACAGTAGTGGAGAGGGCAGCAAGTTTTAAGTTCCTCTGCGTACACATCACAGACAAACTGAATTGGTCCACCCACACAGACAGCATCGTGAAGAAGGCGCAGCAGCGCCTCTTCAACTTCAGGAGGCTGAAGAAATTTGGCTTGTCACCAAAAGCACTCACAAACTTCTACAGATGCACAATCGAGAGCATCCTGTCGGGCTGTATCACCGCCTGGTACGGCAACTGCTCCGCCCACAACCGTAAGGCTCTCCAGAGGGTAGTGAGGTCTGCACAACGCATCACCGGGGGCAAACTACCTGCCCTCCAGGACACCTATACCACCCGATGTCACAGGAAGGCAATAAAGATCATCAAGGACAACAACCGCCCGAGTTCACCACGCTATCATCCAGAAGGCGAGGTCAGTACAGGTGCATCAAAGCTGGGACCGAGAGACTGAAAAACAGCTTCTATCTCAAGGCCATTAGACTGTTAAACATCCACCACTAACATTGATCCACACTATACAGCTGTTATTCTATAGGCTGGGATCCTCACTATGCAGCTGTTATTCTATAGGCTGGGATCCACACTATGCAGCTGTTATTCTATAGGCTGGGATCCACACTATGCATCTAAAAGTACCTAGGTGTCTAGCTAGACTGTAAACTCTCCTTCCAGAATCATATCAAACATCTCCAATCTAAAATCAAATCTAGAGTCGACTTTCTATTCCGCAACAAAGCCTCCTTCACTCAAGCCGCCCACCCACCACTGCGACCTGTATGCTCTAGTCGGCTGGCCCTCGCTACATATTCGTCGCCAGACCCACTGGCTCCAGGTCATCTACAAGTCCATGCTAGGTAAAGCTCTGCCTTATCTCAGTTTACTGGTCACGATGGCAACACCCACCCGTAGCACGCGGTCCAGCAGGTGTATGTCACTGATCATCCCTAAAGCCAACACCTCATTTGGCCGCCTTTCCTTCCAGTTCTCTGCTGCCTGTGACTGGAACGAATTTCAAAAATCACTGAAGTTTGAGACTTTTATCCACCTCACCAACTTTAAACATCTGCTATCTGAGCAGCTAACCGATCGCTGCAGCTGTACATAGTCCATCGGTAAATTGCCCACCCAATTTACCTACCTCACCCCCATACTGTTTTTATTTATTTACTTTTATGCTCTTTTGCACACCAGTATCTCTACCTGCACATCACCAACTGATCATTTATCACTCCAGTGTTAATCTGCAAAATTGTAATTATTCACCTACCTCCTCATGCCTTTTGCACACAATGTATATAGACTCTTTTTTTCTACTGTGTTATTGACTTGTTTATTGTTTACTCCATGTGTAACTCTGTGTTGTTGTTTGTGTCGCACTGCTATGCTTTATCTTGGCCAGGTCGCAGTTGTAAATGAGAACTTGTTCTCAACTTGCCTACCTGGTTAAATAAAGGTGAAATAAATAATAAAAATAATGGGTCTGATCATAATGGGTCTGATTATAATGGGTCTGATTATAATGGGTCTGGTTATAATGTGTCTGATCATAATGGGTCTGATCATAATGGGTCTGATCATAATGGGTCTGATCATAATGGGTCTGATTGTAAGGGGTCTGATTATAATGGATCTGATCATAATGGGTCTGATCATAATGGGTCTGATCATAATGGGTCTGATCATAATGGGTCTGATCGTAATGGGTCTGATCGTAATGGGTCTGATCATAATGGGTCTGATCATAATGGGTCTGATTATAATGGGTCTGATCATAATGGGTCTGATCATAATGGGTCTGATCATATTGGGTCTGATTATAATGGGTCTGATCACATTGGTTCTGATCATAATGGTTCTGATCATAATGGGTCTGATTATAATGGGTCTGATCATAATGGGTCTAATTGTAATGGGTCTGATCGTAATGGGTCTTATTATAATGGGTCGGATTATAATGGGTCTGACCGTAATGAGTCTGATCATAATGGGTCTGATTATAATTTGTCTGATTATAATGGGTCTGATTGGAATCGGTCTGATTGTAATGGGTCTGATTATAATGGATTTAATTATAATGGGTCTGATCATAATGGGTCTGATTATAATGGGTCTGATCATAATGGGTCTGATCATAATGGGTCTGATTATAATGGGTCTGATCATAATGTGTCTGATTATAATGGGTCTGATCATAATGGGTCTGATCATAATGGGTCTGATTATAATGGGTCTGATCATAATGGGTCTGATCATAATGGGTCTGATTATAATGGGTCTGATCATAATGGGTCTGATTATAATGGGTCTGATCATGCATCACAGGAGGATTTATTTCCCTGGTCTGTTTCCTCTGTTGGGTTTCTTGCTTTCCTTTTCATGTCTTTTTGTTGGGCTTTTAGAGTAGTCTCTTTCAGCAAAAATGGAGAAGAGACAGCAATGCTGTGGTTCTCCCTTTAAAGGTTTTGAGCTTATACCCCGACCGTTAGTGGTAGATGGTGACAGATTGTGGTATTTTTGCTTCATTCTCGCAACAATGGCTGATACTTAAAATATGGGCCATAGAATTTGTGGCTCCCCGCAAGCTGTGCTGCTTTACGCTGCAACTTTTAAAGGAAGACAAACTGTATGAAGGCTGTAGAGTATGAGTTTAGTAAGCATCAACATTTAAAGGAAGACCCACTGTATGAAGGCTGTAGAGTATGAGTTTAGTAAGCATCAACATTTAAAGGAAGACCCACTGTATGAAGGCTGTAGAGTATGAGTTTAGTAAGCATCAACATTTAAAGGAAGACCCACTGTATGAAGGCTGTAGAGTATGAGTTTAGTAAGCATCAACATTTAAAGGAAGACCCACTGTATGAAGGCTGTAGAGTATGAGTTTAGTAAGCATCAACATTTAAAGGAAGACCCACTGTATGAAGGCTGTAGAGTATGAGTTTAGTAAGCATCAACATTTAAAGGAAGACCCACTGTATGAAGGCTGTAGAGTATGAGTTTAGTAAGCATCAACATTTAAAGGAAGACCCACTGTATGAAGGCTGTAGAGTATGAGTTTAGTAAGCATCAACATTTAAAGGAAGACCCACTGTATGAAGGCTGTAGAGTATGAGTTTAGTAAGCATCAACATTTAAAGGAAGACCCACTGTATGAAGGCTGTAGAGTATGAGTTTAGTAAGCATCAACATTTAAAGGAAGACCCACTGTATGAAGGCTGTAGAGTATGAGTTTAGTAAGCATCAACATTTAAAGGAAGAACCACTGTGTGAAGGCTGTAGAGTATGAGTTTAGTAAGCATCAACATTTAAAGGGAGACCCACTGTATGAAGGCTGTAGAGTATGAGTTTAGTAAGCATCAACATTTAAAGGAAGACCCACTGTATGAAGGCTGTAGAGTATGAGTTTAGTAAGCATCAACATTTAAAGGAAGACCCACTGTATGAAGGCTGTAGAGTATGAGTTTAGTAAGCATCAACATTTAAAGGAAGACCCACTGTATGAAGGCTGTAGAGTATGAGTTTAGTAAGCATCAACATTTAAAGGAAGACCCACTGTATGAAGGCTGTAGAGTATGAGTTTAGTAAGCATCAACATTTAAAGGAAGACCCACTGTATGAAGGCTGTAGAGTATGAGTTTAGTAAGCATCAACATTTAAAGGAAGACCCACTGTATGAAGGCTGTAGAGTATGAGTTTAGTAAGCATCAACATTTAAAGGAAGACCCACTGTATGAAGGCTGTAGAGTATGAGTTTAGTAAGCATCAACATTTAAAGGGAGACCCACTGTATGAAGGCTGTAGAGTATGAGTTTAGTAAGCATCAACTTTTAAATGTGGGTTTCTTACAGGAGACCCACAGTAATAGCGGTAATGAGATAATGTGGGGCACGGAGGGAGAGTATTTCCCTAGTCATGGGTCTCATATACAGTAAGTACAGGAGTAGCAGTTCTGTTCTCATTAGATCGTGAAGTTGTATCCACCTCAGAGGTGGAGAAGGGCTGGGTGTTAGTGGTTCAGGTAGAAATGGGGGGGTTCATTTTCTATTTGTTAATGTCTATGATCCCAGTAGGGGGGGCTGACCGGGTGCAGCTTTTTGAAAAGTTTAGACAGGAGCTGCTGCAGTACGACAGAGATAGATGTACTGTAATGGGGGGGGGAACTGTCAAACAGACTACACATTAGATAGGAACTGGGAGGAATCTCACCCACGTTCAGGGGTGGTTTTAATCTATATGTTGAAACAGTACGGAGCTTTACACAGACTAGTAGATGTAGAGGAGCTCGTAGATGTAGATGAACTAGTAGATGTAGAGGAGCTAGTAGATGTAGAGAAGCTAATAGATGTAGAGGAACTAGTAGATGTAGAGGGACTAGTAGATGTAGAAGGACTAGTAGATCTGGAGGGACTAGTAGATGTAGAGGGACTAGTAGATGTAGAGGGACTAGTAGATATAGAGGGACTAGTAGATCTGGAGGGACTAGTAGATGTAGAGGGACTATACACAGACTAGTAGATGTAGAGGGACTAGTAGATGTAGAGGGACTAGTAGATGTAGAGGAGCTAGTAGATGTAGAGGGACTATACACAGACTAGTAGATGTAGAGGGACTAGTGGATGTAGAGGGACTAGTGGATGTAGAGGACCTAGTAGATGTAGAGGAGCTAGTAGATGTAGAGGAGCTAGTAGATGTAGAGGCACTAGTACATCTGGAGGGACTAGTAGATGTAGAGGAGCTCATAGATGTAGAGGAGCTAGAATTAGAGGGACTAGTAGATGTAGAGGGACTAGTAGATGTAGAGGGACTATACACGGACTAGTAGATGTAGAGGAGCTAGTAGATGTAGAGGGACTAGTGGATAAAGAGGAACTAGTGGATGTAGAGGAACTATACACAGACTAGTAGATATAGAGGAGCTAGTAGATGTAGAGGGACTATACACGGACTAGTAGATGTAGAGGAGCTAGTAGATGTAGAGGGACTAGTGGATAAAGAGGAACTAGTGGATGTAGAGGAACTATACACGGACTAGTAGATGTAGAGGAGCTAGTAGATGTAGAGGAGCTAGTAGATGTAGAGGACCTAGTAGATGTAGAGGGACTAGTAGATGTAGAGGATATAGTAGATGTCAAGGAGCTAGTAGATGTAGAGGGACTATACATGGACTAGTGGATGTAGAGGAGCTAGTAGATGTAGAGGTACTAGTAGATGTAGATGACCAAGTAGATGAAGAGGGACTATACACAGACTAGTAGATGTAGAGGGACTAGTAGATATAGAGGAGCTAGTAGATGTATAGAAACTAGTAGATGTAGAGGGACTATACACAGACTAGTAGATGTAGAGGGACTAGTAGATGTAGAGGGACTAGTAGATGTAGAGGGACTAGTAGATGTCGAGGAGCTGGTAGATGTAGAGGAGCTCGTAGATGTAGAGGAGCTAGTAGATGTAGAGGGACTAGTAGATGCAGAGGTACTATACACGGACTAGTAGATGTAGAGGAGCTAGTAGATGTAGAGGTACTATACACGGACTAGTAGATGTAGAGGAGCTAGTAGATGTAGAGGGACTATACATGGACTTGTAGATGTAGAGGGATTAGTAGATGTAGAGGTCATAGTAGATGTAGAGTAGCTAGTAGATGTAGAGGAACTAGTATATGTAGAGGTACTAGTAGATGTTGAGGGACTAGTAGATGTAGAGGCACTAGTAGATGTAGAGGGACTAGTAGATGTGGAGGGACTTGTAGATGTAGAGAACTAGTAGATGTCGAGGAGCTAGTAGATGAGGAGGAGCTAGTAGATGTAGAGGCAGTAGTATATATGGAGGGACTAGCAGATGTAGAGGGACTATACACAGACTAGTAGATGTAGAGGAGCTAGTAGATGTAGAGGGACTAGTAGATGTAGACGATCTAGTACATGTCGAGGCGCTAGTAGATGTAGAGGAGCTAGTAGATGTAGAGGGACTATACACGGACTAGTAGATGTAGAGGGACTATTAGATGTAGAGATACTAGTAGATGTAGAGGAGCTAGTAGATGTAGAGGAGCTAGTAGATGTAGAGGAGCTAGTAGATGTAGAGGGACTAGCAGATGTCGACCATCTAGTACATGTCGAGGATCTAGTAGATGTAGAGGAGCTAGTAGATGTAGAGGGACTAGAGATGTAGAGATGTAGAGGGATGTAGATCTCTACAGTGACAACAATTACTGGTCTGGTGGATCCTCCACTGAGTCTCATCAAACATCTACAGAGATTACTGGTCGGGTGGATCCTCCACAGAGTCTCATCAAACATCTACAGAGATTACTGGTCTGGTGGATCCCCCACAGAGAGTCTCATCAAACATCTACAGAGATTACTGGTCTGGTGGATCCCCCACAGAGAGTCTCATCAAACATCTACAGAGATTACTGGTCTGGTGGATCCTCCACAGAGTCTCATCTATCACCTAGCGGTTACTGGTGGATGTATTTTGGCCTGGCCAACACTGGACATGTTCAGCAGTGTTTACATCTCCCTTTGCATGAGTGTGGCCAAGGGCTGTTGGACATGGGTCCAGAGTGACAGCTTTTCGTTTACAAGCTGCACAAATACTTTTTGTACCAGTAGGGAGTATACTGGATAGACATGGCCTGGGCTGTTCTGAGGAGAGCTGGGGACCTTTGACATGATAGGCTTTGATCCTGTTGGATACGGAGCAGGTGGGTATGCCATCCATCACCACGTTCTACCGCGCTGTGCTTTGGGCCTGAACGAACGCTATCTGTTCACAGATACGTTTCATGGCCAGGAGTATGGGTAATGGAAAAATCCACTCATCTAGACCAGATTGCTGAACTTGCGGACCAGGCTTGTGAGAACAGGGTTCACTAAGTTAGGTGACATGCAACAAGAGTCAGGGTGGAATCTGGCAGCGAGGAGGGGGTGGGGCTTGTTTTTAACTTTCTAGTCTGTTAAAATGAAATAAAACGTGTTTTAATAATGATGTAAATATACCATACAGATGTTACATCTCTTTCTTTCCCTCCCTCCCTCCCTCCCTCTCTCTCTCTCTCTCTCTCTCTCTCACTCCCAACCTCACTCTCTCTCTCTCTCTCTCCCCCTCCCACCCTCCCTCTCAATGAAATTCAAAGGGCTTTGTTGTCATGGGAAACATATGTTTACATTGCCAAAGCAAGTGAAATAGATAATAAACAGTATATACATATGATATAAGTAACGTAAGAAATGTACACATTTTTAAAGTGGAATAATTTAAAGTGACTAGTGATCCATTTAAAGTGGCTAGTGATCCATTTAAAGTGGCTATTGATCCATTTAAAGTGGCTAGTGATCCATTTAAAGTGACTAGTGATCCATTTAAAGTGGCTAGTGATCCATTTAAAGTGGCTAGTGATCCATTTAAAGTGGCTAGTGATCCATTTAAAGTGGCTAGTGATCCATTCAAAGTGGCTAGTGATCCATTTAAAGTGGCTAGTGATTGGGTATCAAAATAGGGATATGTCTTCGTGGAGGTGTTTACCAGTAAAAGATGACTTAGACTTTGAAGTGACGTCTGTGCCCAGTGGGGAATTTATCTGTAGAGGTGTTCACCAGTAAAATGTTAATTAGACGTTGAAGTGACCTCTGTACCCAGTGGGATATGTCTTCGTAGAGGTGTTCACCAGTAAAACGTTAATTAGACATTGAAGTGACCTCTGTACCCAGTGGGATATGTCTTTGTAGAGGTATTCACCAGTAAAACGTGTGCAGATAAAAGCAGGTGACACAAAATATATATAATAGATATAACTGCTATAAATCATTAGAGGCGGCAGCAGTAGATGATCAAGAATAACGTCATGTTACAGACTGTAGATATACAGTACATAGAATTATGTCATGTTACAGACTGTAGATATACAGTACATAGAATTATGTCATGTTACAGACTGTAGATATACAGGACATAGAATAACGTCATGTTACAGACTGTAGATATACAGTACATAGAATTATGTCATGTTACAGACTGTGGATATACAGGACATATAATAACGTCATGTTACAGACTGTAGATATACAGGACATAGAATAACGTCATGTTACAGACTGTAGATATACAGGACATAGAATTATGTCATGTTACAGACTGTAGATATACAGGACATATAATAACGTCATGTTACAGACTGTAGATATACAGGACATAGAATAACGTCATGTTACAGACTGTAGATATACAGGACATAGAAGAACGTCATGTTACAGACTGTAGATATACAGGACATTATTGTTCCTTATGAATCTGTTTTTATTCACTGAATTATGCATTTAACACTGATGGAGCAAGATTTCTTACAAGCAGCAAACAATATCAACAACAATGTAAACAATAAGAAGACAAGCCCTATGAGATTGTTGTTTACTGAGAAACAACTGAGCAGCTATTTTATGAAAAAGATAGGCAATGCACAGTCCGTGTTGGAGGCAATATCATAAGGGTTGGGAAGGAGGAAGGGGGCTAATGACATCATTGTATTGATTATATCAGAGTGACAAACCAAGACGGGCTCCTCTCCTCCAGGCTAGAAAAGAGAGAGAACGAGCTGCATGATGAAACCAGGACACTCCTGATCATTATCAATATGGAAATACAACAGATCACATTATAAGACTCTCCTCTCCAGTCACACACTGTAGTGTATACAGAGGACTGGGTCTAGAGAGATAAACAGCCCCTCCTCTCTTCCATTCTCTTTTCTTCTCCCCTGTCCTCTTCTCTCCTCCTCCCCTCCTCTCCCTCCAGATGAGTCACCAGCTTTCAGGACAGCAGACCCTCCATTTCCCTCTGGCTCTAATTGCAATCAATGAAAAAATGTCAGGAGCATGAAATATGAGCGTTGACGCAGAACTTCATGCCAGCAAGGTGAGGGGCAGAGTTGGACTAAAATCCATATCAGGAGAGGAGAGGAGTAGCCCCAATACCAACACAGACCTGATGGGAATACCAGGAGAGGAGAGGAGTACCCCATTACCAACACAGACCTGATGGGAATACCAGGAGAGGAGAGGAGTACCCCATTACCAACACAGACCTGTGGGGAATACCAGGAGTGGAGAGGAGTACCCCATTACCAACACAGACCTGATGGGAATACCAGGAGAGAAGGAGAGAGAGAAGAGAGAGACAGACGGAGAGAGAGAAGAGAGACAGACAGAAGGAGAGAGAGAAGAGAGACAGACAGAAGGAGAGAGAGAAGAGAGAGACAGACGGAGAGAGAGAAGAGAGACAGACAGAAGGAGAGAGAGAAGAGACAGACAGAAGGAGAGAGAGAAGAGACAGAGAGAAAGAGAAGAGAGACAGAGACAGAAAGAGAGAGAGAAGAGACACAGACAGAAGGAGAGAGAAGAGACAGAGCCAGAAGGAGAGAGAAGAGAGACAGAGAGAAAGAGAAGAGAGACAGAGACAGACAGAGAGAGAGAAGAGAGAGAGACAGAAGGAGAGAGACAGAGAAAGAAAGAGAGGAGACAGAGACAGAAGGAGAGAGACAGAGAAAGAAAGAGAGGAGACAGAGACAGAAGGAGAGAGACAGAGAAAGAAAGAGAGGAGACAGAGATGGAGAGACAAAGAGAACAGTACAATATCTACGCCATAACATTGCTGCCCACCAGCCTTGACAACCTCCCTGATCCCCAGTTTCTCATTTAAATTTCAACACATTTAAATTATAACACACTGTTATTCTGACACTCCTCCTTCCTCCTTCTCCCCCTCCCTCCACTGTCCCTCCTCCCTCCACTGCCCCTCTTCCAACCCCCCCCCCCCCCCAACCCTCCAACACCAAGACAATCCCAGTGCAGTAGGAATTACACCACTTTAATCCCAGGGAGGAATGTGTTAGAGCCAAGACATAGAGGCTGCATCCCTTTTCACTATGTAGTGCACTAGTTTTGACTGGGGCCCTATGGGTAAGTAGTGCACTACATAGAAAATAGGGGGCCTTTTGGGACACAGAGGGTTGTGTTGTTCCTGCAGATGTCAAGGTGACCCCTGAGAGGACTACAGTGGGCGAGAGCGGGGGTTTGGACACGGGGGTAAACATGGGTATAGAATAGTAAACATTATGTCACTACAGAGCTTTAGACCTGTCCTTGTCTCAGGATACTGCAGTATCTCTCGCTCTCCATGTTAATCCTGCCTTCACTAGCTGGCTTCACCTCCACACAGACGAGTCATTACTTTCTTATCATGTAGATGGACAATGTGTGTGTCCCACATGGAACCTGATCCCTGTCCACGGCCGTTGGGCAGAACACACACAGCCTACTATAGGGATCAGCACAGATCTCCCAGTGTGTCCTACCAGCTGTGGTTGTTGAGTGCAAACCCTCTCCAAGCTGCAGTCAGAAGAAGCTCTGCAGGCCTTTACAACTTGTTCTAGTGAAACACTAAAGGACCATGTGTGCAGTATATTGGCCACTGTTGACATTGTGATGTAAAAAAATAAAACTATAATGAAGCAATTTTCAAGTTGTCCTTTTCATATTTCCACTGATCAAACATTCTAACCAGATTTGGTAGCAGGTTCATGTTTATTAGCATGGTGTGTAGCACACACACACACACACACACACACACACGCACAAACACACACACACACACTAACAAACACTCTCACACACTCTCACACACATACACTTAACAAACCTGGCTTTAACACACACATGCATTTCTCTCTCTTTAATGATGACTTTTAACCTGATAGACTGTGTTCTACTGTATTATAACATTACCATGGTGATAGACCGTGTACTACTGTATTACAACAATACCATGGTGATAGACCCTGTCCTACTGTATTACAACACATTAACATTACCATGGTGATAGACCGTGTTCTACTGTATTACAACATTACCATGGTGATAGACCGTGTTCTACTGTATTACAACATTACCATGGTGATAGACCGTGTTCTACTGTATTACAACATTACCATGGTGATAGACCCTGTTCGACTGAATTACAACAATACCATGGTGATAGACCCTGTTCTAATGTATTACAACACATTAACATTACCATGGTGATAGACTCTGTTCTACTGTATTACAACACATTAACATTACCATGGTGATAGACTCTGTTCTACTGTATTACAACACATTGACATTACCATGGTGATAGACCTTGTTCTACTGTATTACAATATTACCATGGTGATAGACCCGGTTCTACTGTATTACAACACAATAACATTACCATGGTGATAGACCGTGTTCTACTGTATTACAACATTACCATGGTGATAGACCGTGTTCTACTGTATTACAACATTACCATGGTGATAGACTCTGTTCTACTGTATTATAACACATTAACATTACCATGGGGATAGACTCTGTTCTACTGTATTACAACATTACAATGGCGATAGACCCTGTTCTACTGTATTACAACACATTAACATTACCATGGTGATAGACTCTGTTCTACTGTATTACAACATTACCATGGTGATATAATACAGTAGAACAGAGTCTATCACCATGGTAATGTTAATGTGTTATAATACAGTAGAACAGAGTCTAACACATTAACATTACCATGGGGATAGACTCTGTTCTACTGTATTACAACATTACCATGGTGATAGACACTGTTCTACTGTATTACAACACATTGACATTACCATGGTGATAGA
Source organism: Oncorhynchus clarkii lewisi (assembly GCF_045791955.1). Lineage (NCBI taxonomy): Eukaryota > Metazoa > Chordata > Actinopteri > Salmoniformes > Salmonidae > Oncorhynchus > Oncorhynchus clarkii. The sequence continues at coordinate 1,480,084 of NC_092158.1, read as the reverse complement.
CGCTTTTCTACCATATTATAACACATTAATATTACCATGGTGATAGACCCTGTTCTACTGTATTACAACACATTAACATTACCATGGTGATAGACTCTGTTCTAATGTATTACAACACATTAACATTACCATGGTGATAGACTGTTCTACTGTATTACAGCACATTAATATGACCATGGTGATAGACTCTGTTCTAATGTATCACAACACATTAACATTACCATGGTGATAGACCCTGTTCTACTGTATTACAACACATTAATATTACCATGGTGATAGACACTGTTCTACTATATTACAACACATTAATATTACCATGGTGATAGACTATTTTCTACTGTATTACAACACATTGCTATTACCATGGTGATAGACACTGTTCTACTGTATTACAACACATTGATATTACCATGGTGATAGACTCTGTTCTACTGTATTATAACACATTAACATTACCATGGGGATAGACTCTGTTCTACTGTATTACAACATTACCATGGTGATAGACTCTGTTCTACTGTATTACAACACATTAACATTACCATGGTGATAGACTCTGTTCTACTGTATTACAACATTACAATGGCGATAGACCCTGTTCTACTGTATTACAACACATTAACATTACCATGGGGATAGACTCTGTTCTAATGTATTACAACACATTAACATTACCATGGTGATAGACTCTGTTCTACTGTATTACAACACATTAATATTACCATGGTGATAGACTCTGTTCTCCTGAATTACAACATATTAACATGACCATGGTGATAGACTCTGTTCTACTGTATTACAACATTACCATGGTGATAGACTCTGTTCTACTGTATTACAACACATTAACATTACCATGGTGATAGACTCTGTTCTACTGTATTACAACATTACAATGGCGATAGACCCTGTTCTACTGTATTACAACACATTAACATTACCATGGGGATAGACTCTGTTCTAATGTATTACAACACATTAACATTATCATGGTGATAGACTCTGTTCTACTGTATTACAACACATTAATATTACCATGGTGATAGACTCTGTTCTCCTGAATTACAACATATTAACATGACCATGGTGATAGACTCTGTTCTACTGTATTACAACATTACCATGGTGATAGACACTGTTCTACTGTATTACAACACATTGACATTACCATGGTGATAGACCCTTTTCTACCATATTATAACACATTAATATTACCATGGTGATAGACCCTGTTCTACTGTATTACAACACATTAACATTACCATGGTGATAGACTCTGTTCTAATGTATTACAACACATTAACATTACCATGGTGATAGACCCTGTTCTACTGTATTACAACACATTAATATTACCATGGTGATAGACTCTGTTCTACTGTATTACAACACATTAACATTACCATGGTGATAGACACTGTTCTCCTGTATTACAACATTACAATGGCGATAGACCCTGTTCTACTGTATTACAACACATTAACATTACCATGGGGATAGACTATTTTCTTCTGTATTACAACACATTATCTCCCGAGTGGCTCAGCGATCTAAGGCACTTTATCTCAGTGCTAGAGGCGTCACTATAGACCCTGTTTCGATTACAGGCTGTATCATAACCAGCCATGATTGGGAGACCCATAGGGCGGTGCACAATTGGCCCAGTGTTAGATGGGTTAGGGTTTGGCCGGGGTAGGCCGTCATTGCAAAATAAGATTATGTCCTTAACTGACTTGCATAGTTAAATAACATTACCATGCTGAAAGATTATATATCATGCATGTGATCCTTCTCTGGTCTCATGACTTCCTTTGGCCATTAGACAGGCTTCACTAGATCCATCTCTAGTCTAAAACATGACTTCCTTTGGCCATTAGACAAGCTTCACTAGATTAATCTCCAGTCTAAAACATGACTTTCTTTAGCCAATAGACAGGCTTCACTAGATCCATCTCTAGCCTAAAACATGACTTCCTTTAGCCAATAGACAGGCTTCACTAGATCCGTCTCTAGTCTAAAACATGACTTCCTTTGGCCATTAGACAGGCTTCACTAGATCCATCTCTAGTCTAAAACATGACTTCCTTTGGCCATTAGACAGGCTTCACTAGATCCATCTCTAGTCTAAAACATGACTTTATTTAGCCATTAGACAAGCTTCACTAGACCCATCTCTAGTCTAAAACACGACTTCCTTTGGCCATTAGACAGGCTTCACTAGATCCATCTCTAGTCTAAAACATGACTTCCTTTAGCCAATAGACAGGCTTCACTAGATCCATCTCTAGTCTAAAACATGACTTCCTTTAGCCAATAGACAGGCTTCACTAGATCCATCTCTAGTCTAAAACATGACTTCCTTAAGCCATTAGACAGAGAAATCCTGCTCTGTTCTGAACTATTGGATACATTAGCTACTGCTATAGTCTAAAAAGTTACATACATTGGATGCTGCTCTAGTATAAGTTACATTAGATAATGCTATAGTCTAAAATATTAGAGACTGTGCATTAGAAACTGCTATAGTCTAAAATATTTGTTCAAGGTTTCAGGCTTGTTTCTTCCAAAACGAGGAAGAAATAGGAGTTTTACAGACTTGGAAATTTGTGTATGCGAGCTTGACGAAGACCAAAACCAAAACCAAAACCTAAACAAGAAACAGGTGCAACTAATCAGACAACACTAAATGAAACAGAAAAGGGGATCGGTGGCAGCTAGTAGGCCGACGACCACCGAGCGCCGCCCGAACAGGAAGAGACACCATTTTCAGCGGGATTCGTGACATTTCTGTATGAAATACTATAGTTTAGTTACATGTTAGAGTTTCAGGATTAAATAGAAACGTATTTTGACTTGTTTAAAACAAAGCTTGAGCTCACAGGCTCTTATAATGGAAAGCTGTTCCATCTCCCAGATTTCAATTCTTTCCACTAAATGTCAACAGTTTTTGTTAATTGTTTCAGGCTTGTTTCTTAAAAATCGAGGAAGAATGTTTGAGTTTTTATACAAAGAGTTCCGGTACAATATCATTCTGTTGGCGTGCAATGAAGAGGACCCGCGCTTATTAATTTTACTTTTAATTTGAACATACTGCTTTCCGTATGAAATATTAAAGTTTATTTACATTTTATGGTACCTGAGGATTAGATAGAAATGTAGTTTGACTTGTTTGAACAAAGTTTACCGGTAGATTTTTGTACTCCTTTCTCTGCATGCTGAACGAGTGGATTACCCAAATCGATGGCGCAAACTAATCAGTATAAACACCATGGGACCACGCAGCCGTCATACCGCTCAGGAAGGAAACGTGTTCTGTCTCCTAGAGATGAACGTATTTTGGTGCGAAAAGTGCAAATCAATTCCTGAACAACAGCAAAGGACCTTGTGAAGATGCTGGAGGAAACAGGTACAAAAGTATCTAAATCTACAGTAAAACGAGTCCGATTTCGACATTTTTATTTTTTTATTTTATTTCACCTTTATTTAACCAGGTAGGCTAGTTGAGAACAAGTTCTCATTTACAACTGCGACCTGGCCAATATAAAGCAAAGCAGTGTGACACAGACAACAACACAGAGTTACACATGGAGTAAACAATAAACGAGCCAATAACACGATAAACAAATCAATGACACAGTAGAAAAATAAAGTCTATATACAGTGTGTGCAAAAGGCATGAGGAGGTAGGCAATAAATAGGCCATAGGAATAGTTACAATTTAGCAGATTAACACAGAAGTGATAAATGAGCAGATGATGATGTGCAAGTAGAGATACTGGTGTGCAAAAGAGCAGAAAAGTAAATAAAATAAAAACAGTATAGGGATGAGGTAGATAGATTGGGTGGTGTCACACCCTGACCATAGTTTACTTTGTATGTTTCTATGTTTTGGTTGGTCAGGGTGTGATCTGAGTGGGCATTCTATGTTACATGTCTAGTTTGTCCAGTTCTATGTTCGGCCTGATATGGTTCTCAATCAGAGGCAGGTGTTCGTCATTGTCTCTGATTGGGAACCATATTTAGGTAGCCTGGGTTTCACTGTGTGTTTGTGGGTGATTGTTCCTGTCTATGTGTTTTCACCAGATAGGGCTGTTTAGGTTTTCGTTACGTTCTTTATTTTGTAGTGTTTGTATTGATTTGTGTTTTACGTTTGTTTATTAAAACATGGATCGCAATCTACACGCTGCATTTTGGTCCGACTCTCCTTCTCATACAGAAAACCGTTACAGAATCACCCACTACCAACGGACCAAGCAGCGTGTCAACAGGCAGCAACAGCAGCGTAAAGAGGAATGGACATGGGAGGACGTTTTGGATGGCAAGGGCTGTTACACTTGGGAGGAGATACTGGCTGGAAGAGATCGCCTCCCATGGGAACAGGTGGAGGCACTTAGGAGAGCAGAGGCAGCCGGAGAGAGGAGCCGGCGATATGAGGGAACACGGCTGGCAAGGAAGCCCGAGAGGCAGCCCCAAAAATTTCTTGGGGGGGGCTAACAGGGAGTATGGCTACGCCAGGTAGGAGACCTGCGCAAACTTCCTGTGCTTACTGGGGGGCTAGAGAGACCGGACAGGCACCGTGTTATGCAGTGGTGCGCACGGTGTCTCCAGTGCGGGTGCATAGCCCGGTGCGGTATATTCCAGCTCCGAGTGTCGGCCGGGCTAGATTGAGCGTCGAGCCTAATGCCATGAAGCCGGCTCTACGCAGCTGGTCCCCAGTGCGTCTCTTTGGGCCGGCTTACATGGCACCAGCCTTGCGCTCGGTGTCTCCGGTTCGCCTGCATAGCCCAGTGCGGGCTATTCCACCTCGCCGCACTGGCAGGGCGACCGTGAGCATTCAACCAGGTAAGGTTGGGCAGGCTCGGTGCTCAAGAGCTCCAGTGCGCCTGCACGGTCCGGTTTTTCCAGTACCACCTCCACACCCCAGCCCTCCGGTAGCAGCTCCCCGCACCAGGCTTCCTGTGCGTGTCCTCGGCCCAGTACCACCAGTGCCAGCACCACGCATCAGGCCTACAGTGCGCCTCGCCTGTCCAGCGCTGCCAGAGCCTTCCTCCTCTTCAGCGCCGTCGGAGTCTCCCGCCTGTTTAGCGCTGTTAGAGCCTTCCTTCTCTACAGCGCTGCCGGAGTCTCCCGCCTGTTCAGAACTGCCAGTTTGCAAGGAGCTGCCAGTTTGCAAGGAGCTGCCAGTTTGCAAGAAGCTGCCAGTTTGCAAGGAGCTGCCAGTTTGCAAGGAGCTGCCAGTTTGCAAGGAGCTGCCAGTTTGCAAGGAGCTGCCAGTTTGCAAGGAGCTGCCAGTCTGCAAGGAGCTGCCAGTCTGCATAGAGCTGCCAGTCTGCATAGAGCTGCCAGTCTGCATAGAGCTGCCAGTCTGCAAGGAGCTGCCAGTCTGCAAGGAGCTGCCAGTCTGCAAGGAGCCGCCAGAGCTGCCAGTCTGCAGGATGCCGCCAAAGCTGCCAGTTTGCAAGGAGCCGCCAGAGCTGCCAGTTTGCAAGGAGCCGCCAGAGCTGCCAGTTAGCATGGAGCAGCCAGAGCCGCCAGTCAGCATGGAGCAGCCAGGGCCGCCAGTCAGCATGGAGCAGCCAGGGCCGCCAGTCAGCATGGAGCAGCCAGGGCCGCCAGTCAGCATGGAGCAGCCAGGGCCGCCAGTCAGCATGGAGCAGCCAGGGCCGCCAGTCAGCATGGAGCAGCCAGAGCAGCCAGTCAGCATGGAGCTGCCAGTCAGCATGGAGCAGCCAGAGCTGCCAGTCAGCATGGAGCAGCCAGAGCTGCCAGTCAGCATGGAGCAGCCATAGCTGTCAGTCAGCATGGAGCAGCCAGTCAGCATGGAGCAGCCAGAGCTGCCAGTCAGCATGGGGCAGCCAATCAGCATGGAGCAGCCAGAGCTGCCAGTCAACCAGACTCTTCCAGATCTGCCAGTCGACCAGACTCTTCCAGATCTGCCAGTCGACCAGACTCTTCCAGATCTGCCAGTCGACCAGACTCTTCCAGATTCTCCAGTCAGCCAGGATCTGCTAGATCCAACTACCTGCCTGGGCTTCCTCTCAGTGCTGAGCTTCCTCTCAGTGCTGAGCTTCCTCTCAGTGCTGAGCTACCCATCAGTCCCGAGCTACCTCTGTCCCGAGCTGCCCCTCTGTCCCGAGCGGTCATTAAGGAGGGTAACCTATCTAGGGACGCTAAGGAGGTGGACTAAAACTATTATGGAGTGGGGTCCACGTCCAGCGCCAGAGCCGCCACCGCGGACAGATGCCCACCCAGACCCTCCCCTATAGGTTCAGGTTTTGCGGCCGGAGTCCGCACCTTGGGGAGGGGGGGGACTGTCACACCCTGACCATAGTTTACTTTGTATGTTTCTATGTTTTGGTTGGTCAGGGTGTGATCTGAGTGGGCATTCTATGTTACATGTCTGGTTTGTCCAGTTCTATGTTCGGCCTGATATGGTTCTCAATCAGAGGCAGGTGTTCGTCATTGTCTCTGATTGGGAACCATATTTAGGTAGCCTGGGTTTCACTGTGTGTTTGTGGGTGATTGTTCCTGTCTATGTGTTTTCACCAGATAGGGCTGTTTAGGTTTTCGTTACGTTCTTTATTTTGTAGTGTTTGTATTGATTCGTGTTTTACGTTTGTTTATTAAAACATGGATCGCAATCTACACGCTGCATTTTGGTCCGACTCTCCTTCTCATACAGAAAACCGTTACAGGTGGGCTATTTACAGATGGACTATGTACAGCTGCAGCGATCGGTTAGCTGCTCAGATAGTTGATGTTTAAAGTTGGTGAGGGAGATAAAAGTCTCCAACTTTTTGCATTTCGTTCCAGTCACTGGCAGCAGAGAACTGGAAGGAAAGGCGGCCAAATGAGGTGTTGGCTTTGGGGATGATCAGGGAAATATACCTGCTGGAACGTGTGCTACGGGTAGGTGCTGTTATCGTGACCAGTGAACTGAAATAAGGCAGAGCTTTACCTAGCATACCTAGATGGAAGAAGGCACTGCTCCAAATCCGCAATAAAAAAAAACAGACTACGGTTTGCAACTGCACAAAGATCGTACGTTTTGGAGAAATGTCAGCTGGTCTGATGAAAAATAAATAGAACTGTCCTGCCATAATGACTATCGTTATGTTTGGTGGAAAAAGGGGGCTTGCAAGCCGAAGAACACCATCCCAACCGTGAAGCACGGGGTGGCAGCATCATGTTGTGAAGGTGCTTTGCTGTAGGAGGGACTGGTGCACTTTACAAAATATATGGCATCATGAGGCAGGACAATTATGTGGATTTTTTGAAGAAACATCTCAAGTCATCAGTCAGGAAGTTAAAGCTTGGTCGCAAATGGGTCTTCCAAATGAACATTGACCCCAAGCATACTTCCAAAGTTGTGGCAAAATGGCTTAAGGACAAAAATGTCAAGGTATTGGAGTGGCCATCACAAAGCCCTGACCTCAATCCCATAGAAAATGTTTGGGCAGGACTTAAAAAGCGTGTGTGAGCAAGGAGGCCTGCAAACCTGACTCAGTTACACCAGCTCTGTCAGAGAATTGGGCCAAAATTCACCCAACTTACTGTGGGAAGCTTGTGGAAGGCTAATCGAAATGTTTGACCCAAGTTAAACAATTTAAAGCTAATGCTACCAAATACTAATTGAGTGTATGTAAACTTCTGAATCAATGGGAATGTGATGAAATAAATAATTCTCTCTACTATTATTCTGACATTTCACATTCTTAAAATAAAGTGGTGATCCTTACTGACCTAAGACATGGACTTTTTACTAGGATTAAATGTCAGGTATTGTGAAAAACTGAGTTTATTTGGATTTGGCTAAGGTGTATGTAAACTTCCGACTTCAACTGTATGTACATAAATGTTTAATATCCATCATTTGTATGATTATTTATTTGAATTGCACATTATCCATTTTCACCGGAAGTTGTCCCGGTAGCGAGACGCCTAGCCTTTAAGACGTTTTAAAATGTTCAATGCATTAGATACTGCTATAGTCCAACTAATTAGATACATAACACACTACTATATAGTCTGAAATATTTGATACATTAGATAGTTTAAAATGTTCAATGCATTAGATACTGCTATAGTCTAAAATATTAGATCCACTATATACTGCTGTAGTCTAAAATATGCCTGTGTATCTGTGGAGGCAGGATGAGCTGCTCTGCTCTCTGATAAGAGAACCAGGAGGATAAAAAACACTCTGGCTCAAATTACCCGGAGAGGGAGAATGATAAAGAGACAGGGTAAGAGAAAGGAAGATAGCGAGATGGCAGAGAGAGACAGAGATAGATGCAGTCTTCCTCATGGGCCAAGGGGGGTTAGATTGAAATTGATGGAAAGTGGTGTTGGGGAAAAACATGTGCATTATAAAATCCATGTACATAAACAAGTGTGCGGTTAAAATTGGCAATAAACATATACATTTCTTTCTACAGGGCTGTGGTGTGAGACAGGGATGCAGCTTGAGCCCCACAATCTTCAACATATATATCAACGAAATGGTGAGGGCACAAGAACAGTCTTCAGCACCCGGCCTCACCGTACTAGAATCTGAAGACAAATGTCTACTGTTTACTGACGATCTGGTGCTTCTGTCCCCAACCAAGAAGGGCCTACAGGAGCACCTAGATCTCCTGCACATATTCTGTCAGACCTGGGCCCTGTCAGACCTGGGCCCTGACAGAGCTGGGCCCTAATGCATGCAGAGTAGAATTAGGCCGATTCCAGTTCATTATCAAAATCCAGAAAAGAGACGATAAATTCTGCAACCACCTAAAATGAAGTGATTCCCAAACCTTCCACCTACAGAGAGATAAACCTGGAGAAGAGTCTCCTAAGCAAGCTGGTCCTGGGACTGTGTTCACAAACACAAACAGAACCCACAGAGCCCCAGGACAGAAACACAATTAGACCCAACCAAATCATGAGAATTACTTGACACATTGGAAATATTTCAACTCTACGGGATCGGTGTCCCCCACACTGGACGGTTGAGCTAACGTGTTAATGTGATTAGCATGAGGTTGTAAGTAACAAAATAATTCTCAGGACATAGCTGATATTGTTAGAAATATTAAATTATTGTTAATCTAACTGCTCTGTCCAAATTACAGTAGCAATGACAGTGAAAGAATACCATGATATTGTTTGAGGAGAGGGCACAATTATGAACTTGAAAATGTATTAATAAACCAATTAGGCACATTTGGGCAGGCTTAAAACAACATTTTGAACAGATATGCAATGGTTCATTGTATCAGTCTAACATTTTGCGAATAGACTGCTTCCATCTAGTGGCCAAAATCTAAATTGCGCCTGTGCTGGAATAATACATTATGGCCTTCTCTTGCTTTGCAAGATGATGGTACAAAAAAAAATATATCCATGTTTTTTTCTTTGTATTATCGTTTATGAGATCTAATGTGTTATATTCTCCTACATTCTTTTCACATTTCCACGAACTTCAAAGTGTTAACTTTCAAATGATACCAAGAATATGCGTATCATTGCTTCAGGGCCTAAGCTACAGCAGTTAGATTCTATGTCATTTTAGATGAAAATTGAAAAAAATGGTCCGATCCTTTTAACAAAAAATATCCTAGAAATGCCCTTAACAGAGACACAGTGGTAGAATACCTGACCGCTGTGACTGACCTAAAATGTAGGAACGTGTTGAGACTCATTTACATGTACAGACTCAGTGAGCATAGCCTTGCTATTGAGAAATGTTGCCATAGGCAAACTGCCTGGTACGGCAACTGCTCGGCCTCCGAAGGCAAGGCAATACAGAGGGTAGTGTGAATGGCCCAGTACATCACTGGGGCCAAGCTCCCAGCCACCCAGGACATCTATACCAGGCTGTGTCAGAGGAAGGCACAAAAAATTGTCAAGGACTCCAGGCACCCTGGTCATAGATTGGTCTCTCTGCTACCGCACGGCAAGCGGTACCGGAGCTCCAAGTCTAGGTCCAAGAGGCTTCTAAATAGCTTCTACCCCTAAGCCATAAGACTTCTGAACAACTAATCAAATGGCTACCCAACCAATTAGCATTGCCACCCCCTCTTTTACACCACTAATACTCTCTGTTGTTATCATCTATGCATAGTCACTTTAATAACTCTACCCACATGTACATAGTACCTCAACTAACCGGTGCCCCCGCACATTGACTCTGTACCGGTACCCCCCTGCATATAGCCTCCACATTGACTCTGTACCGTAATACCATGTATATAGCCTCCACTTTGAATCTGTACCGTAATACCTTGTATATAGCCTCCACAATGACTATGTACCGTAACACCCTGTATATAGCCTCCACATTGACCCTGTACTGTAACACCCTGTATATAGCCTCCACATTGACTCTGTACCGTAATACCTTGTATATAGCCTCCACATTGACTCTGTACCGCAATACCTTGTATATTGCCTGCACATTGACTCTACAGCCCTGCTATTGTTATTTACCGCGGATCTTGAATTATTTTTTACTGCACTGTTGGTTAAGGGCTCATAAGTAAGCATTTCACTGTAAGGTTGTATTCGGCGCAATAAGATTTGATTTGATTTGCTGTGGCTCTCAAGAGAAGACAGGCTATGACTATACACTGCCAACAAAATGAGGTGGAAACTGAGCTGCTACTGTCACATCATTAAAGACAATGTATACGGACAAAATACGACGTTTGAAATGTCTTTATTTTGTTGTTTACTGTTCATTTTTTATTGTTTATTTTACTTTTGTTTATTATCGATTTCACTTGCTATGGCGATGTACAAATATGTTTCCCGTGCCAATAAAGCCATTTGATTTGAATTGAGAGATATTTGAGGGAGATATATTTGAGAGAGTGAGATCTGAGTGAGAGATATTTTGAGAGCAGAGAGATGAGGCACATTTACATTTTACAGTTCAATCATTTAGCAGATGCTTTTATCCAGAGCGACTTACAGTAGTGAGTGCATGAAATACATTTTAAATTGAATTGAGAGTGTCCGAGAGAGTGCGAGAGACAGCGAGAGAGAGTTTGAGAGACAGAGAGAGAGTTTGTGAGAGAAAGAAATAGTGAGTGTGAGTGTTAGCGAGAGTGAGTGAGTTTACCTTTGTTTATTGTCTATTTCACTTGCTTTGGCAATGTAAACATGTTTCCCATGCCAATAAAGCCCTTCAATTGAATTGACTTGAATTGAGAGAGAGTAACACAGGAACTGGGCAGCAGGTTGATGTCAGTTCTAGGAAACTAAATGTAGGCATCTTTTCTCTTCCCCTCCCCTCGCCTACTGTCCTCTTCTCCTATCCTACTCTTTCCTCTCCTCTCCTCTCCTCTCCTCTCCTCTCCTCTCCTCTCCTCTCATCTCCTCATCTTCCCTCCTGACTTCTCGTACTCTTTCCTCTCTCTCTCCTCTCCCTCTCCTCTCCTCTCCTCTCCTGTCCTGTCCTGTCCTGTCCTGTCCTCTCCTCTCCTCTCCTCTCCTCATCTTCCCTCCTGACTTTTCGTGCTCCTTCCTCTCTCTCTCCTCTCCTGTCCTGTCCTGTCCTGTCCTCTCCTCTCCTCTCCTCTCCTCTCCTTTCTCCCCTCCCATCTTCTCTCTTTTCTTCTCTTCTTCTCTCTTCTCCCTTCTCTCTTTTCTATTCTCTCCTCTCTTCTCTTCTCTCTTCTCTCCTCTCATGGTCTTTCCTCCCCTCATGTGTATATGACACTGGGCTTTCTACAAACCCTGCCAACTGAATGCTATTCAGGACATTAGTCATGGCAGGCAGAGAGCTCTAACTGAGTTTGCTAATGCAACTGAGACAGGCTAAACAGGATGGATTATAGCATGTATCATGGCTGGGACAGACTGGCTGGGTATGGGCCTGATGGGGTCTGGCTGGTTTGGTCTGGGGATGGATGTTTTAGATTATATGGACTAGTGCATGTCACTGACTAGATCACTGTAGAGCATTTTGTAGAGCAGCATAGAGCAGCATAGAGCAGCGTAGAGCAGCACACAGTAGCATAGAGCAGCATAGAGCAGCACACAGTAGCATAGAGCAGCATAGAGCAGCACACAGTAGCATAGAGCAGCATAGAGCAGCACACAGTAGCATAGAGCAGCATAGAGCAGCATAGAGCAGCACACAGTAGCATAGAGCAGCATAGAGTAGCATAGTGCAGCATAGAGCAGCATAGAGTAGCATACAGCAGCATAGAGTAGCTGCTGGTGATTCTCTGATCCACCTCTACGCAGACGTCACCATTCTGTATACTTCAGGCCCTTCTTTGGACACTGTGTTAACTAACCTCCAGACGAGCTTCAATGACATACAACTCTCCTTCCGTGGCCTCCAACTGCTCTTAAATAGAGGTAAAACTAAATGCATGCTATTCAACCGATCACTGCCTGCACCTGCCCGCCAGTCCAACATCGCTACTCTGAATGGTTCTGACTTAGAATATGTGGACAACTACAAATACCTAGGTTTCTGGCTAGACTGTAAACTCTCCTTCCAGACTCACATTAAGCATCCCCAATACAACATTAAATCTATGATTGGCTTCCTATTTCACTCATGCTACCAAACACACCCTCATAAAACTGACTATCCTACCGATCCTTGACTTCGGCGATGTCATTTACAAAATAGCTTCTAACACTACTCAGAAAATTGGATGCAGTTTATCACAGTGCCAACCGCTTTGTCACCAAAGCTCCATATACTACCCACCACTGCGACCTGTACACTCTCGTTGGCTGGCCCTCTCTTCATACTCGTCGCTAAACCCACTGGCTCCAGGTCATCTATAAGTCTCTGCTAGGTAAAGCCCCACCTTATCTCAGCTCACTGGTCACGATAACACACCCGTAGCACGCACTCCAGCAGGTGCTCTATAGCTCACTGGTCACACCCAAAGCCAATTCCTCCTTTGGCCACCTTTCCGTCCAGTTCTCTGCTGCCAATGACTGGAACGAACTGCAAAAATCTCTGAAGCTGGAGACTCATATCTCCCTCACTAACTTTAAGCACCAGCTGTCAGAGCAGCTCACAGATTACTGTACCTGTACACAGCCCATCTGCAAATAGCCCATCTACCTACCTCATCCCTATACTGTTATTTATTTGATTTATTTTGCTCCGTTGCACCACAGTATCTCTACTTGCACATTCATCTTCTGCACATCTACCACTCCAGTGTTAATGCTATATTGTAATTATTTCACCACTATGGCCTATTTATTGCCTTAACTCCCTTATCCTACCTCATTTGCACACACTGTATATATGCTTTTTATATTTTATTATTGACTTGTTTATTGTTTACTCCATGTGTAACTCTGTGTTGTTGTTTGTATAACTGCTTTGCTTTATCTTGGCCAGGTCGCAGTTGCAAATGAGAACTTCTTCTCAACTAGCCTACCTGGTTGAATGAAGGTGAAATAAATAAAAAACATTAGGGAATCTCCTTTAAAGACTCCTTACATTAGGGATTCTCCGTAAATGCTCCTTACATTAGGGAATCTCCTTCAAGTCTCCTTTCATTAGGGATTCTCCTTAAAGACTCCTTACATTAGGGAATCTCATTAAAGTCTGCTTACATTAGGGATTCTCCTTAAAGACGCCTTACATTAGGGTATCTCCTTAAAGACTCCTTACATTAGGGTATCTCCTTAAAGACTCCTTACATTAGGGTATCTCCTTCAAGTCTCCTTACATTAGGGAATCTCCTTCAAGTCTCCTTACATTAGGGATGCTTTGTCCTTCTTTGTGTACTGATATACACTAAGTATTACGAAATATTAACCTGTTGGTGGTAGGGGGCAGTATTTTAATTTATTTTTTAAACGTTCATATAATTGCATATAATTGACAGCTTTCGATAGAAAACACTCTAACGGTTCCAAAACTGTAAAGATATTGTCTGTGGGTATAACAGAACTGATGTTGCAGGCGAAAGCCTGAGAAAAATCCAATCCGGAAGTGCCCCAGGTTTTGAAAGCGCTGCGTTCCAATGAGTCCCTATTCAGCTGTGAATGTACCATCAACCAGCTTATGCTTTCTACGTATTCCCCTAGGTGTCTACAGCATTGTGACGTAGTTTTACGCATTTCTGTTGAAGAATAGCCATAGGCGGCCACATTGCGTAAGTGGTCACATGGTGGCTCCGAGAGAGATTCTCGGGTAAAATACAGAGGTAGCCAGTACTCCAATCGGTCCTAGTGAAAAACGAATTGTCCCGACGGATATATGATCGAATAGATATTAGAAAAACACCTTGAGGATGGATTCTAAACATCGTTTGCCATGTTTCTGTCGATATTATGGAGCTAATTTGGAATATTTTTCGGCGTTGTGGTGACCGCAATTTCCTGGCGATTTCTCAGCCAAACGTGAAGAACAAGCGGAGCTGTTTCGCCTACAAAAATTATATTTTGGGAAAATATGAACTTTGGCTATCTACCTGGGAGACTCGTGAGTGAAAACATCCAAAGTTCATCAAAGGTAAACGATTTAATTTGATTGCTTTTCTGATTTCCGTGAAAAGATTGCCTGCTGCTAGTAAGGCATAATGCTATGCTAGGCTATGATAAACTTACACAAATGCTTGTCTAGCGTTGGCTGTAAAGCATATTTTGAAAATCTGAGATGACAGGGTGATCAACGAAAGGCTAAGCTGTGTTCAAATATATTTCACTTGTGATTTTCATGAATAGGAATATTTTCTAGGAAGATTTATGTCCGTTGCGTTATGCTAATTCGTGTCAGGCGATGATTACGCTCCCGGATCCGGGTTTGAGAGTCACAAGAATTAAGAATACCTGCTCTTTCCATGACAAATTCTGACCAAGTGAATACAGGCGAAAGATATTAATTTCCGTTAGAAGTTCACCTCTGTATTAAATATGTTTAAAGCTAAACGGAGTTTCACAAGGTCTAATTCATCAGGACCCAGTCCGTATCCACAGGGTTCCCTTCATCAGGACCCAGTCCGTATCCACAGGGTTCCATTCATCAGGATCCAGTCCAGATCCACAGGGCTCCATTCATCAGGATCCAGTCCATATCCACAGGGTTCCATGCATCAGGACCAAGTCTGTATCCACAGGGTTCCATTCATCAGGACCCTGTCCGTATCCACAGGATTCCATTCATCAGGACCAAGTCTGTATCCACAGGGTTCCATTCATCAGGATCCTGTCCAGATCCACAGGGTTCCATTCATCAGGACCAAGTCCAGATCCACAGGGTTCCATTCATCAGGACCCAGTCTGTATCCACAGGGTTCCATTCATCAGGATCCAGTCAATAACAGCAGCATTTCACACATGGTGTGTTAACTTTATGGTGTGTTAACTCTGTATTGTGTGTTAAGTCTGTATGGTGTGTTAAGTCTGTATGGTGTGTTAACTGTATGGTGTGTTAACTCTGTATGATATGTTAACTGTATGGTGTGTTAACTCTGTATGGTGTGTTAACTCTGTATGGTGTGTTAACTGTATGGTGTGTTAACTCTTTATAGTGTGTTAACTGTATGGTGTGTTAACTCTGTATGGTGTGTTAACTGTATGGTGTGTTAACTGTATGGTGTGTTAACTCTTTATAGTGTGTTAACTGTATGGTGTGTTAACTCTGTATGGTGTGTTAACTGTATGGTGTGTTAACTCTGTATGGTGTGTTAACTCTGTATGGTGTGTTAACTCTGTATGGTGTGTTAACTCTGTATGGTGTGTTAACTCTTTATGGTGTGTTAACTGTATGGTTTGTTAACTACAGCATTTGGAATTTTGGATGAAAAGCGTGCCCAAATTAAACTTCCTTCTACTCAGGCCCAGAAGATAGGATATGCATATAATTAGTAGATGTGGGTAGAAAACAATCTAAAATATTGTCTGTGAGTATAACAGAACTGATTTGGCAGGCGAAAACCTGAGAAAAATCCATTCAGGAAGTGTTTTGTTGTTGTAGTTTTCTATTCAATGCCATTACGGTATCCATTGACTTAGGACAAAAATTGCAGTTACTATGCCTTCCACTAGATGTCAACAGTCTTAGAAATTATTTCAGGCTTGTATTCTGAAAAATGAGGGAGTAAGAGCACTCTGAATGAGTGGACACTGTAGTGTCCCAAAGATTTTTCATGCGCACGACCGAGAGCACGCCTTTCTTGTTTACCTTTTATATTGACAACGTTATTGTCTGGTTGAAATATTATTGATCATTCAGGCTAAAAACAACCTGAGGATTGATTGTTAACATCGTTTGACATGTTTCCACGAACTTTACGGATACAATTTGGATTTTTTGTCTGCATGTTTTGACTGAGTTTGAGCCTGTGGATTACAGAAGAAAACAAGCAAACAAAACGGAGGTTTTCGGATATAAAGAGAGACTTTATCGAACAAAAGGAACATTTATTGAATAAATGAATGTCTTCTGAGTGCAATCATATGAAGATCATCAAAGGTAAGTGATTAATTTTTATCTCTGTTTCTGATTTGTGTAACTCTTCTACTCGGCTGGTTACTGTTTGTAATGATTTGTCTGCAGGGCTATGTTCTCAAATAATTGTAAGGTATGCTTTCGCCGTAAAGCATTTTTTAAATCTGACACCGTGGTTGGATTCACAAGAAGTTCATCTTTAAGCCAATGTAAAATAGTTGTATATTTTCTGAATTTTTATAATGAGTATTTCTGTATTTGAATTTGGCACTCTGCAATCTCACTGGATGTTGGCCAGGTGGGAAGCTAGCATCCCAAATTCCCTTGAGAGGTTAAAACACAATTTATAATACGAACACATTTCCACATATAACACACTATTACAAACATACATAATATACTAACATCATGACCCAAACAATATTCAATCTAAAAAATATTGATTCTTCATCTACTATAGTCCCACAACATTTCTATGTATTACATTTCAATCGTTTTAAAATCATGTTAAAATGTATATATTGAAAGGTTTCTAGTTTGCTCAGTTAATTTATTCCTTTATTGCTCTAATATTGCTCTAAAATTTTATTTTTCCTATTTCTCTTTTCTGTCTGGATAACGCATAGATGGTGGACAATCTATTCCTAGTATTTATGGAATGTCTGTCTCTTACCAACTGAATTCCGTTGTGAATAGAACTTGGCCGTTTTAAATGAAGTATATTATGAAATAAAATAAGCATGTTTTTTTCAATTATCTTGTCGATTGATGACCAACCAAGAACATGCGCATGACTGCAACAGAAGGACCACATCTCCACCTTAAGACAATCCTTGACTGCAACAGAAGGACCACATCTCCACCTTAAAACAATCCTTGCTGCTTTGTTCTGTGCATTCTGCAGCCTCCTAACTTCACTTGATGATGCATTTCGCCAGACCACAGAACAGTAGTTCACCTGACTCTCATGACTGCAACAGAAGAACCATATCTCCACCTTAAAACAATCCTTGCTGCTTTGTTCTGTGCATTCTGCAGCCTCCTAACTTCACTTGATGGTGCATTTCCCCAGACCACCTAACAGTAGTTCACTCTCAATTAATGCTTGTGTTATTTGCTGACTAATTTTTCCTGGTAAATATTTAGCTATCCTTCTGATTATGCATGCTGTTTTAATATATATATTTTTTTACATAGATTAGTTATTAGAGACATGTCTATAGAGACATGATGTGAGGGGATTAGCTTCACCTGACCCTTGACCTCTACCCTCTGAACAGGTCAGCCAGTCTGGACAGGCCTATAACTCACCTCTCACTGAGTAGGGTTAAGATTAGGCAGCGTGTCTCACTGAGGGGGATGACTGGTGTTAAGGCATACCGGGGGGAACCATTGAAAAGGGTCTTAGGAGGATATCCACAATAACACACAACCATCTTTGAACGTAATCAGACCTGCTTTACACAGATTCTATATTTCAGATACCTATTTTGAAGGCTAATCTCTACTAAAGTGCTTAGTATTGAGCTTATAAAGTACTAGTGATTAGATATGTCAGAACGAACAGGCGTAAAACGCAACGTAATAAGAACATTTTTAAAATAGATGTGATCAACATCTAGCACCTATTCTGCTCTGTTCTGTTCAGTCCTGTTCTGCTCTGTTCTGTTCTGCTCTGTTCTGTTCTGCTCTGTTCTGTTCAGTCCTGTTCTGCTCTGTTCTGTTCAGTCCTGTTCTGCTCTGTTCTGTTCTGTTCTGTTCTGCTCTGTTCTGTTCTGTTCTGCTCTGTTCAGTCCTGTTCTGCTCTGTTCTGTTCAGTCCTGTTCTGCTCTGTTCTGTTCTGTTCTGTCCTGCTCTGTCTTGTTCTGTCCTGTTCTGTTCTGCTCTGCTCTGTTCTGTTCTGTTCAGTCCTGTTCTGCTCTGTTCTGTTCAGTCCTGTTCTGCTCTGTTCTGTTCTGTTCTGTTCAGTCCTGTTCTGCTCTTTTCTGTTCTGTTCAGTCCTGTTCTGTTCTGTTCTGCTCTGTTCTGTTCTGTTCTGTTCTGCTCTGTTCTGTTCTGCTATGTTCTGTTCTGCTCTGTTCTGTTCTGTTCTGTTCAGTCCTGTTCTGCTCTGTTCTGTTCTGTTCAGTCCTGTTCTGTTCTGCTCTGTTCTGTTCTGTTCTGTTCTGTTCTGTTCAGTCCTGTTCTGCTCTGTTCTGTTCTGCTCTGTTCTGTTCTGTTCTGTTTTGTTCTGTTCGGTTCTGCTCTCCCTGTTCTGCTCTGTTCTGTCCTGTTATGTTCTGTTCTGCTCTGTCCTGTTCTGTTCTGTCTTGTTCTGTTCGGTTCTGCTCTCCCTGTTCTGCTCTGTTCTGTTCTGTTCTCTTCTGAGTGATTAGATAATGAGAATAGCGGCATGGTGCTAGAGAGAGAGTCTAGGCTGACATGGTGAGAGAGTGGCTGGTGCTGAGGGGAAGTGGGGTGTGCAGATGGGTCTGGGTCATAATGCTGCGGTTCTATCTCAGTAGTTGTGGCCTTGATCTGGAGGGCTTCATCCATTCATCTCACTGTTAAGACAATCAACCCGGACACACACCGCCTCTGCCCTCACTGCTGCTTGTATCTCACTGACTCCCTGTGCTGGTGATACACAGTGTTTAGGGATAGGCATCCCGTCAACGGGACAGTTGTAAATCACGCAGCGAATTGTGTAGAGAAACAACCAATGTCGGTACATATAAGTGTCTTATATCGGCTGAAAGCTTAAATTCTTGTTAACCAGTTATGCAGTTGGGGCGCTATTAAAAATTTTGGATGAAAAACGTTCCCGTTTTAAACAAGATATTTTGTCATGAAAAGATGCTCGACTATGCCTATAAATGACAGCTTTGGAAAGAAAACACTCTGACGTTTCCAAAACTGCAAAGATATTGTCTGTGGCCACAGAACTGATGTTACAGGCAAAACCCAGATAAAAATCCAACCAGGAAGTGCCGCATTTTTTGAAACCGCCTCATGCCAATGACTCCTTATATGGCTGTGAATGAGCTACGAATGAGCTTACGTTTTCCACGTTTTCCCCAAGGTGTCTACAGCATTGTGACGTCTTTTTAGTCATTTCCATTGAAGAATGGCCGTAAGGGACCATATATAGCATGTGGTCACATGGTGTCTCCCGCAGAAAATCTTGCGTAAAATACTGAGGTAGCCATTTTTCCAATCGCTTCTTATGAGAAACCAATTGCCTCGACGGATATATTATCGAATATATATGTTAAAAACACCTTGAGGATGTATCCTAAACAACGTTTGCCGTGTTTCTGTTGATATTATGGAGCAAATTTTGAAAAAAGTTTGGTGTTATAGTTGTAGCATTTTCCGGTCGATTTCTCAGCCAAGCATGATGAAGAAACGGGAGCTATTTCGCCTACAAAAATAATATTTTTGGAAAAAAGGAACATTTGCTATCCAACTGGGAGTCTCCTGAGTGAAAGCATCCGAAGTTCTTCAAAGGTAAATTATTTAATTTGGTTGCTTTTCTTATTTTCGTGAAAATGTTGCCTGCTGCCAGCAGAGCTAGCATAGCATTATGCCATGATAAACTTACACAAATGCTTGTCTAGCGTTGGCTGTAACGCATATTTTGAAAATCTGAGATGACAGTGTTGTTAAGAAAAGGCTAAGCTTGTGTTTGAATATATTTATTTCATTTCATTTGCGATTTTCATGAATAGGAAAAGTTTCTAGGGTATTTATGTCCGCTGCGTTATGCTAATGCATTTGAGGCTATGATTACGATCCCGGATACGGGATTGCTCGCAAGAGGTTTTAATATAACTGCACTATCCAATGTACAGTAGATATTACTGTGAAAAAATACCATGCTATTGTTTGAGGAGAGCTCTTAACAACAAAACACTTTTTTCAATGCGGTTTGATAAATTTAGCTCTGAAGGTGAAATGTGTACTTACATTTTGAAATCTTGCTCTGATTTATCAGCCAAAGGGTCCCAGAGATAACATGAAGTGTTGTTTTGTTAAAACATGAAAATCCTTTTTCATATTCTTAAAAGGTCCACATAGCATGCACAATCGATTTTGTATTTTCGCTCGTTCAATTTGCAAAGAAAGGAATCTGGGAAAATCTCACCCTAAACGTTGTTTCAACCAGTCAAATCACGTTCGTATATTTCCTTAGAGATCCTAGAACATAACCAGACTTCACTATATTATTAGGGGTGTAGTATATCCTATAGGACACCAAAGTTGGTCAGAGAGCGACGCCTTCATGGCACGCTGATGACTCGGGCGATCTTCACTTGATCGACTCTGACTTTGTCAAATAAGCACCAATCAGGATCAAACTAAGCAAGCTAGATAGCCAATGATCTGGGCTTTACGGGAGTACCCGGAAACCCTGTATCTGTTGTTAAATGTAGCTGCTAATCTTTTGCGACAGCATGATATTTCCTTTTGGACAAAAATTAAAAGAATATTCAGAGTTATGAAGTTATGAAACGGGTTGTTTTGAAAATTGCAGAAAAATGTAATATGAATGCAAATGTTGCCACGATCTGCTCAAATGTACCTGGGTGACTTCACTCTAAATGTCATGTAGTTTGCTCATACTTCAAGTTATCCGTCTGAAACTTTGCACATACACTGCCGCCATCTTGTGGACACCATTGGAATTACAACCAGAGTTATGGCTGGAGGAAAACGGTTGTTTTTTTCTTTGTATTTTCTTCTACCAGATCTATTGTGTTATATACTCCTACATTCAATGCACATTTCCACAAACTTCAAAGTGTTTCCTTTCAAATGGTACCAATAATATACATATCCTTGCTTCAGGTCCTGAGCTACAGGCAGTTAGATTTGGGTATGTCATGAGAGAGAGAGAGAGAGAGAGAGAGAGAGAGAGAGAGAGAGAGAGAGAGAGACTGACTGACTGACTGACATCACCTTCAAACCCTATATCAGAGAAAATCGCGTATAGCAAGAGGAGAGGAAAACGTGAGTAGAGAGGAGAAAAAGAGAGAGTAGAGAGAGGAATGAGAGCGAGAGATAGTAGAAAGGAAAGAGAAAGAGAGAGAGTGACATAAATAGAGAAACATAGAGAAGAGAGGAGAAATTGGATGAGGAGGAGAGACAGAAAAGTGAGCATTTTGGCTTAGTTAGAATTATAATCAAATCATTGACATGAGAATGACACAGCTTTCATCCGATATGATTCTGGAGTTAGTTTTCACTGCAGTGCATTAATTATTCACCAAAAGGAACCCTATTTGCTATAAGGCTCTGGTCAAACTCATATTCTGTACAGGGACTAGGGAGCCATTTGGAATGCGTGTGTCGTAAACATAACAGACATGGTTGTTTGTTAGTCATTTACATCAGCCATACACCTACAGTAATACCAGTTCATCCAATATAGTATACAGCGCCTTCGAGAAAGTATTCAGACCCCTTGACTTTTTCTACATTTTGTTATGTTACAGCCTTATTCTGAAATGGATTAAATAAAAACTATTTCCTCATCAATCTACGCACACGAATAATGACGAAGCAAAAACAAGTTTTTAGAATTTTTTGCTAATTTATAATTGAAAGAAAACAGGAAATATCACATTTTCATAAATAATAGACCCTTTACTCAGTACTTTGTTGATGCACCATTGGCAGCGATTACAGCCTCGAGTCTTCCCGGGTATGACGCTACAAGCTTGGCACACCTGTATTTGGGGAGTTTCTTCCATTTATCTCTGCAGATCCTCTCAAGCTCTGTCAGGTTGGATGGGGAGCGTTGCTATTTTCAGGTCTCTCCAGAGATGTTAGATTGGTTTCCGGGCTCTGGCTGGGCCACTCAAGGACATTCAGAGACTTGTCCCGAAGCCACTTCTGCATTGTATTGGCTGTGTGCATAGGGTCGTTGTCCTGTTGGAAGGTGAACCTTCGCCCCAGTCTGAGGTCCTAAGTGCTCTGGAGCAGGTTTTCCTCTAGGATCTCTCTGTACTTTGCTCCATTCATCTTTCCCTCCATCCTGACTAGTCTCCCTGTCCGCTCTGCTGAAAAACATCCCCACAGCTTGATGCTGCCACCACCATGCTTCACCGTGGGGATGGTGCCAGGTTTCCTCCAGACATAACTCTTAGCATTCAGGCCGAAGAGTTCAATCTTGGTTTAATTAGACCAGAGAATCTTGTTTCTCATGGTTTGAGAGTCTTTGACGACCTTTTGGCAAACTCCAAGTGGGCTGTCATGTGCCTTTTACTGAGGAGTGGCAACTCTACCATAAAGGCCTAATTGGTGGAGTGCTGCAGAGATGGTTGTCCTTCTGGAAAGTTCTCCCATCTCCCCAGAATAACTCTGGATGTCTGTCAGAGTGACCATTGGGTTCTTGGTCACCTCCCTGACCAAGGCCCGTCTCCCCTGATTGCTCAGTTTGGCCGGGCGGCCAGCTCTAGGAAGAGTCTTGGTGGTTCCAAACTTCTTCCATTTAAGAATGATGGAGGGCGCTGTGTACTTGGGGACCTTCAATGCAGAACAAATGTTTTGATTCTCTTACCTAGATCTCTGCCTCGACACAATCCTGTCTCGGAGCCCTACGGACAATTCCTTCGACTTCATGGCTTGGTTTTTGCTCTGACATGCACTGTCAACTGTGGGACCTTATATAGACAGGTGTGTGCCTTTCCAAATCATGTCCAATCAATTGAAATTACCACAAGTGGCCAAATCAAAATGTAGAAACATCTCAAGGATTTTCAATGGAAACAGGATTCACCTGAGCTCAATTTCAAGTCTCATAGCAAAGGGTCTGAATAATTATGGAAATAAGGTATTTCTGTTTTTAAAGTTTATTACATTTGGAAGGAATTCTAAAAATCTGTTTTTGCTTTGTCATTATGGGGTATTGTGTGTAGATTGCTGAGAAAAAAATATATAATTTTAGTAATTTCATTGAAAGGCTGTAACATAACAAAATGTTTAAACATTTTCCGAAGGTTCTGTATGTATTACAACCACTCCATACAACAGATACATACAATACAGTATCACCACCAGTCCATACAACACATACATACAATACAGTATTACAACCAGTCCATACAACACATACATACAATACAGTATTACAACCAGTCCATACAACAGATACATACAATACAGTATTACAACCAGTCCATACAACAGATACATACAATACAGTATTACAACCAGTCCATACAACAGATACATACAATACAGTATTACAACCAGTCCATACAACAGATACATACAACACAGTATTACAACCAGTCCATACAACAGATACATACAACACAGTATTACAACCAGTCCATACAACACATACATACAATACAGAATTACAACCAGTCCATACAACAGATACATACAATACAGTATTACAACCAGTCCATACAACACATACATACAATACAGAATTACAACCAGTCCACACAACAGATACATACAATACAGTATTACAACCACTCCATACAACAGATACATACAATACAGTATTACAACCAGTCCATACAACAGATACATACAATACAGTATTACAACCAGTCCATACAACAGATACATACAACACAGTATTACAACCAGTCCATACAACAGATACATACAATACAGTATATTAACCACAACCAGTCCATACAACAGATACATACAATACAGTATTACAACCAGTCCATACAACAG
Organism: Oncorhynchus clarkii lewisi; assembly: GCF_045791955.1. Classification (NCBI taxonomy): domain Eukaryota; kingdom Metazoa; phylum Chordata; class Actinopteri; order Salmoniformes; family Salmonidae; genus Oncorhynchus; species Oncorhynchus clarkii. The sequence continues at coordinate 1,455,972 of NC_092158.1, read as the reverse complement.
ATACATACAACACAGTATTACAACCACTCCATACAACAGATACATACAATACAGTATATTAACCACAACCAGTCCATACAACAGATACATACAATACAGTATATTAACCACAACCAGTCCATACAACAGATACATACAGCCGCACACATACAACAGAAGCCTGATGGGGAGATTGGAGTTGTATAATACAGTTAGCAGTTTGCCATATGGTGCTGGGGTGATGATTTAATAGTTATAATAATTATCTCCTGCTAGAACCGTTAATTCCACAACCTCTCCAGGATATTCATTACCTACAGGATGAAAGGAGGGAGGGAGGGGTCAAACAATTCAAGGAGAGAGAGGAACGTCAGCTTCCAAGGACACAAGGATGAGTACAGCCTAACATACAGTCTCCTTATATAGAACACAGTCTGATATAGTCACATTGTAGATTACAGTCTGATATAGAGTCACTTTATATAGATTACAGTCTGATACACAGTCACCTTATACATATTACAGTCAGATATACAGTCACTTTATATAGATTACAGTCTGATATATAGTCACCTTAAATAGAGTACACTCACCTTATATAGATTAGAGTCTGATATACAGTCACCTTATATAGAGCACAGTCTGATATACAGTCACCTTAAAAAGAGAACAGTCACCTTCTATAGATTACAGTCTGATATATAGTCACTTTATGTAGATTACAGTCTGATATACAGTCACCTTAAAAAGAGTACAGTCACCTTATATAGATTACAGTCTGATATACAGTCACCTTATAGAGAGTACAGTGTGATATACAGTCACCTTATATAGAGTACAGTCTGATATACAGTCACCTTATACATATTACAGTCTGATATACAGTCACCTTATATAGATTACAGTCTGATATACAGTCACCTTATATAGATTACAGTCTGATATACAGTCTCATTATATAGAGTACATCACATTTTATAGATTACAGTCTGATATACAGTCACATTATATAGAGTACAGTCTAATATTCAGTCTCCTTATATAGATTACAGTCTGATATACTGTCTCCTTATATAGAGTACAGACACCTTAAATAGAGTACAGTCACTTCAAATAGAGTACAGTCACCTTAAATAGAGGACAGTCTGACATACAGTGACATTATAAAGATTACAGTCTGATATAGGCTCCTTATATAGAGTTCAGTCTGATATACAGTCGCCTTAAATAGAGTACAGTCACCTTATATAGATTAAAGTCTAATATTCAGTCTCCTTATATAGATTACAGTCTTATATACTGCCTCCTTATATAGAGCACAGTCTGATATACAGTCACCTCATACATATTACAGTCTGATATACAGTCACCTTAAATAGAGTACAGTCATCTTATATAGATTACAGTCTGATATACAGTCACATTATATAGAGTACAGTCTAATATTCAGTCTCCTTATATAGATTACAGTCTGATATACTGTCTCCTTATATAGAGTACAGTCTCCTTATATAGAGTACAGTCACCTCACATAGAGTACAGTCACCTTAAATAGAGTACAGTCACTTTAAATAGAGTACAGTCACTTCAAATAGAGTACAGTCACCTTAAATAGAGTACAGTCACCTTAAATAGAGTACAGTCACCTTAAATAGAGTACAGTCACTTTAAATAGAGTACAGTCACCTTAAATAGAGTACAGTCACTTCAAATAGAGTACAGTCTGACATACAGTCACATTATATAGATTACAGTCTGACATACAGTCACATTATATAGATTAAAGTCTAATATTCAGACTCCTTATATAGATTACAGTCTGATATACTGCCTCCTTATATAGAGTACAGTCTCCTTATACAGAGTACAGTCACCTCACATAGATAACAGTCACCTTAAATAGAGTACAGTCACTTTATGTAGAGTACAGTCTGATATACAGTCACCTTATAGAGAGTACAGTGTGATATTCAGTCACCTTATATAGAGTACAGTGTAATATTCAGTCACCTTATATAGAGTACAGTTTTATATACAGTCACCTTATATAGAGTACAGTGTGATATTTAGTCACCTTATATAGAGTACAGTCAAATTATATAGAGCACAGTCTGATATACAGTCACCTTAAATAGAGTACAGGCACCTTATATAGACTACAGTCTGATATACAGCCACCTTATATAGACTACAGTCTGATATACAGTCACCTTAAATAGAGTACAGTCTGATATTCAGTCACATTATATAGATTACAGTCTGATATACAGTAATATTACATAGACTACAGTCTGATATACAGACACCTTATATAGAGTACATTCTGATATACAGTCACATTATATAGATTACAGTCTGATATACAGTAATCTTACATAGACTACAGTCTGATATACAAACACATTATATAGACTACAGTCTGATATACAGTCACCTTTTAAAGAGTACAGCCTGATGTAGAGTTCCCTCAGTGACCTAACTTATACAGAATGTCCTAGTTGCTGTTACACTGTACTATACAGTCACCTTATATAGACTACAGTCTCATATACAGTCACCTTATATAGACTACAGCCTCATATACAGTCACTTTATATAGAGTACAGTCTGATGTACAGTTCCCTCAGTGACCTAACCTATACAGAATGTCCTAGTTGCTGTTACACTGTACTATACAGTCAGCTTGGCGATGCTGAACCACCAGGAGGTCCTACCTGCAGTTTCACACAGCGCTACACAGTGTGTTTCTGACAATCATTATAATTGTTACCTTTTACAGTGGGAGAATCAACATGGGGGCTTGACAGCACTGTTATCACCGATACCAAGCTTACAGAACCAAGCCTGTAGACACCAAGCCTGTAGACACCAAGCCTGTAAATACCAAGCTTGTAGATACCAAGCCAGTAGATACCAAGCCTGTAGCCACCTAGCCTGTAGCCACCAAGCCTGTAGACACCAAGCCTGTAGACACCAAGCCTGTAGACACCAAGCCTGTAGATACCAAGCATGTAGACACCAAGCATGTAGACACCAAGCATGTAGACACCAAGCCTGTAGACACCAAGCCTGTAGACACCAAGCCTATAGACACCAAGCCTGTAGACACCAAGCCTGTAGATGCCAAGCCTGTAGCCACCAAGCCTGTAGCCACCAAGCCTGTAGATGCCAAGCCTGTAGAGACCAAGCCTGTAGATGCCAAGCCTGTAGACACCAAGCCTGTAGACACCAAGCCTGTAGAGACCAAGCCTGTAGATAAGAACTGCTATTTTCCAACAAAGAAAAACAGGTACCAGCTGGCACCAGACAAAGTGGTTAGACTGTTGTAATTTCGAGTCACCCGTCTTAAACCACCCTGTGACATCATCCTGACATCAGTCTGGAGCAAGGGATTAAAGACTGAAAGGATATATGTCTTGTCACAGTTGTGTTACCACGGAAATGACAGGTAGCCTAGCTGTTAAGAATGTTGGGCCAGTAACCGGAAGGTCGCTAGTTCAAATCCTGAGAAAACTAGGTGACAAATTCTGTCGATGTGCCCTTGAGCAAGGTACTTAACCCTAACTGCTCCTGTACGTCGCTCTGGATAAGAGTGTCTGCTAAAAGACGGAGAAGTAAAATGGATGAAAGGTTGTGTTAGCAGAGGGATGACAGGGTCCTTCATGTTCTCTCATAACCCTTATTGATGTTTTCCCCACACTGCCCCTAAGGGGGAGGAGTCTGCTGCCAGGGACTTTTCCCCACACTGCCCCTGTTTCTTGATCCCACCTCTCTCTCTCTCTCTCTCTCTCTCTCTCTCTCTCTCTCTCTCTCTCTCTCTCTCTCTCTCTCTCTCTCTCTCTCTCTCTCTCTCTCTCTCTCTCTCTCTCTCTCTCTCTCTCTCTCTCTCTCTCTCTCTCTCTCTCTCTCTCTCTCTCTCTCTCTCTCTCTCTCTCTCTCTCTCTCTCTCTCTCTCTCTCTCTCTCTCTCAGTGCATGCTGGGAATGTTTGTAGTTGAGAGGCCGTGTGGAGGGCTCTGTCCCCACTAATTTTCTTGATTCTTTCCTTTATATTTTCTTAACATTTTTATTTTCTATGTTGGATGGTTAACTCACTGTTAGTTTAGCGGTAAGAGGACGGAGGTTTGGTCTCCTGAGGTTTGAACGGTGTGATGGTATTTTCAGGAACACACCTGAATCCATGCCGTAACGGCAGCATCTCCTCTGCGCTAGGCTGTGATAGAGTTAACGTGTAGAAGGTACTGTCGTTACGGCATGGATTGAAGTTTGTTCCTGAGAAAGGAGTTAAGGTGGAGGAGGTTCTGTTCGCGGTCGGCGAACAGGTAGGAGCTGAATTTATACATTCTGCATCCAGAATGAACAAATATGTGGTTGTGTCAATGAAAAAGTACATTTGGTTGGTAGGCAAATTACTACTGGAATGTTTGTAAGGGATGTGTTGGTGCCGATTTCTTCTCTTTCGACTTCTTTGACAAGGGTTGTAGTTGTGAATCTTCCTCCGTTTATTACCGATGATCAAATCGGGAAAGAGCTGAGTCGTTTTGGTAACTTTGCTTGCGGTTCTCGTGTAATGTCGGCAGGTTTTCAGGTGTCAGGTTATAGATGGTGGTGTAGATGAGGCTGGCTCTGACTCTCCTGCCCAAAAAAGTTTGAACTTGAGAACTGGAGGCCTGTGGCATTGCTCTGTGCGGACTACAAGATATTTGCCAAGGTCCTCGCTAACAGACTGAGGTCCCATCTGGACTCTATAGTCCTCAAGGACCAGACATATTGTGTATCAGGACGCTCAATCATGGACAACTTGTTCATAATCAGGGATACGTTGGACTTGTCAATAGTTTCTAATGTGAACTTTGGACAGGTCTCTCTAGACCAAGAGGAGGCTTTTGTTTGTGTCGGGAGGCTAGCCTGTTGTGACTAGGGGATAGTATTTTCATTTTTGGAAAAAAGCGTTCCCGTAGTGAACGGGATATTTTGTCAGGACAAGATGCTAGAATATGCATATAATTGACAGCTTAGTATAGAAACACTCTAAAGTTTCCAAAACTGTAAAAATATTGTCTGGAGTATTGGAGTATTTCTCCTCTCTTCTCCGGTGTCCTGTGTGAATTAAGCATGCTCTCTCTAATTATCTTTCTTTCTTTCTTTCTTTCTTTTCTTTCTTTCTTTCTTTTCTTTCTTTCTTTCTTTCTTTCTCGCTCTCAGAGGACCTGAGCCCTAGGACCATGCCTCAGGACTACCTGGCATGATGACTCCTTGCTGTCGCCATTCCACCTGGCCGTGCTGCTGCTCCAGTTTTAACTGTTCTGCCTGCGGCTATGGAAACCTGACCTGTTCACCCGGACATACTACCTGTCCCAGACCTGCTGGTTTCAACAATCTCGAGACAGCAGGAGCGGTAGAGATACTCTGAATGATCAGCTATGAAAAGCCAACTGACATTCACTCCTGAGTTGCTGACCTGTTGCACCCTCGACAACCACTGTGATTATTATTATCTAACCCTGCTGGTCATCTATGAACGTTTGAACATCTTGGACATATTCTGTTATAATCTCCACTCAGCACAGCCAGAAGAGGACTGGCCACCACTCAGAGCCTGGTTCCTCTCTAGGTTTCTTCCTAGGTTCTGGCCTTTCTAGGGAGTTTTAACTAGCCACCGTGCTTCTACACCTGCATTGCTTGCTGTTTGGGGTTTTAGGCTAGGTTTCTGTACAGCACTTTGTGACTACAGCTTATGTAAGAAGGGCTTTATAAATACATTTGATTGATTTGATTGATAGAGTGGACCATGAGTGTATATTTAATTTGATGTTTGGGTTTGGGGAAAGGTTTTTTGGCCTGTGTGAAGATGTTGAATGCTGGGGCATCATGTATGGTCAAGGTGGGAGGGGGACTCAGTAGGCCAGTCTGGGTGAGACAGGGCATTAGACAAAGTTATCCTCTATCGGGGCAGTTATATGCACTAGCCATTCAGCCTTTTCTGGGCATCCTATGCAGGAGAATACAGGGAGTGTGCTGGACAGGTATGGGTGTGTTGACAGGCATAACAGTGTCGGCGTACGCAGATTACATTTCTGTGATGGTGAGGGATGGGCAGGACACGCAGGCACTAGAGACTAGTCTGAAGGTGTAGAAGGGAGCTTCATGAGCTAAGGTAAACTGAGGCAAGAGCAAAGCTCTGTTTCAGTGCCTTGCAAAAGTATTCATCCACCTTGGTGCTGTTCCTATTTTGTTGCATTACAACCTGTAATTTAAATGGATTTTTATCCGAGTTAAATAGTCTACAGAGGAGGGTAACAGAGGAGGGTAATAGAGTTGACTAGTCCACAGAGGAGGGTATCAGAGTTTACTAGTCTACAGAGGAGGGTATTGGAGTTGACTAGTCTACAGAGGAGGGTACCAGAGTTGACTAGTCTATAGAGGAGGGTACCAGAGTTTACTAGTCTACAGAGGAGGGTACCAGAGTTGACTAGTCTACAGAGGAGGGTACCAGAGTTTACTAGTCTACAGAGGAGGGTACCAGAGTTTACTAGTCTACAGAGGAGGTTATTGGAGTTGACTAGTCTACAGAGGAGGGCATTGGAGTTGACTAGTCTACAGAGGAGGGTATTGGAGTTGACTAGTCTACAGAGGAGGGTATCAGAGTTGACTAGTCTACAGAGGAGGGTACCAGAGTTTACTAGTCTACAGAGGAGGGTATAGGAGTTGACTAGTCTACAGAGGAGGGTATAGGAGTTGACTAGTCTACAGAGGAGGGTATTGGAGTTGACTAGTCTACAGAGGAGGGTATTGGAGTTGACTAGTCTACAGAGGAGGGTATCAGAGTTGACTAGTCTACAGAGGAGGGTACCAGAGTTTACTAGTCTACAGAGGAGGGTATTGGAGTTGACTAGTCTACAGAGGAGGGTATAGGAGTTGACTAGTCTACAGAGGAGGGTATTGGAGTTGACTAGTCTACAGAGGAGGGTATTGGAGTTGACTAGTCTACAGAGGAGGGTACCTTCCTTCGCCTTTTCAGACTGACGAAACACTGATCCATAAGAACCTGCCAATGTTCTATTGAAACAGGAAGCAGTCAGCCGTCCTTAGCTTCCACATATAGGGTGCCACTTGCTCCCGGGCTTTAGTGTTATCATTGGGACAGCGGATGCAGAGCAGCCTGGTTAGTGACAGAACAGGACACAGTGTGTTATCTCAGACTCTCCAATGACAGAAAGCTCCCCTCAGGACGAGTCATTGGAAATCATTGAACCTGTGCTTTTACATGTTCCCTCTTATCAAGGGGAAGTGTTGGCTATGAAAATTATTCATGGATTAAAGCAGAAGCAGAAACAGAATGGCACTAGGCCCATGGGCCTCAGTCCCATTTAAAGAGTCAAACATGAGAGAGAGAGACTTGACTTTTTGTCCTTCTTTAATGATATATCCTCATTCCATTAAAACCTCACCACCACCACCACCCCACTTTAAAAAAACAAATATCCCCTGTGCTGCATAATCACCTTACCATCTACCACACAATACAAACAACATTACACATCACAATAACCAAAACCACTTCTACAACCGTATATATCCAACCCATCTTCCCCAGATATACGGACGGCCTCCCCGACACACCATATCTCCTTAAATATCTCTACACTTATCATTTTATACAACTCCAATTCCACCCTAAGGCATGCAGAGACAATCCCATTAAATAATAGTAAAGGGTCTGTTATCCCCCCACCTTTGACCCTGTTCATCAATGTTAGCCAAATAGTCAACTTTGCCTGAGCAAACAGAAAATTAAACACATTTGGCTTTTTCCTTATTCGAATACCTGTACCCATTTATAAACATCCAGACAATAAAGTCCACGCCCAACCTCTCACACAGACGTTTCAACAGAGACATTAATGGCATTAACCTGGCGCACACAGAAAACACACGATGCACAGTTTCACTCATGACACAGAAAGGACACCCCTGTCCAACTCCCGGGTTGACCCATGCCAACCATCTATTAGTGGCCAGGGCTCCATGTAGCACCCTCCCTTGACCTCTTTGTTACTGGGGGTTTGTAGAGCCCCCTCCATCTAAAACCCACCATACTCGCTGCCCAACATTTCCCCTGCCACTGATGTGCCTTCACTTCTGTTAGTCTCCAAATGTTCCTCACCTTAAATTGTAAAGGGCTTTACCTCCCACCCCCTCAAACTCCCCCAGGCTCGGAGTGTTAAAGTCCAACAAATCCTCCATACCCCCTTGACAGTCCCCAGTCTCTGCCGTCACCTGCAGTGAAGGAAACATTGGTGACCACTCCCCCTTTGGCGGCTCAAACATCCCTCTTACCGGCTCAGACAATTCCCTCAGGAATCTCTCCAGCGGCCTAATAGATGTTGTGGACTTCCGGAGTTTTCCCACCCCTCCTCCACCCGCAGCCGCAGGTTGCCCAGACTTAATAAACCCGCTGCAATCACTCGCTTCTACAGGGTGTCCGACTGAACTGATCTCAAAACGATGGCTGGATTGTGGAAGATAGGCTCCTCCCACAGCCCAGGCTCCACACCCCCTTCTCATGTGGTGTCTCATGCAGCCAGGCCCTCAGCATCGCAGAGTTGAAATCAGAGAGACCTGCTGTACTCGAGCTGACAAGGTAAAAATGTGTGGTTCTGCCCCTGAGCAAGGCAGTTAACCCACTGTTCCCCAGGCGCTAAAGATGTGGATGTCGATTTAGGCAGCTTCCTGTACCTCTCTGATTCAGAAGGGTTGGGTTAAATGCAGAAGACACATTTCAGTTGAATACATTCAGTTGAACAACTGACTAGGTATCCCCCTTTCCCTTTCTCTCTCCCTATTCAGCCTCTCCAGCCTCATGAGGAACAGCTGCCGGTCCAACCCTGATCCGCCAGCTCTCCTCAGCAGCGCTCATGCTGGTTCCCTCCAGCCGATATCAGTATGGTACAGCAATCTATGCCCAGCCTTTAGTCGGAATGCAGCCACCCTGCTGTCCAGTTCCACCAGGCCCTGTCCTCCTTGGTGGACGGACATGTACAACCCTACCAGAAGAAATCCACCAGCTTGTGTTGCAGGTCTAGAAGTAGACCGACGGGGGGTTGAGGAGAGCCAGTTTATGCCACAGGGAGGATGCCGTCAGGTTGTTGATTATCAGCACCCTCCCTCTATATGACACTTGGGACAGGAGCCAAGTGATAGCAAAAAAGCTAAATTTTTGTCTCATTTGACCGGAGTACCTTCTTCCATATGTTTGGGGAGTCTCCCACATGCCTTTTGGCGAACTCTAACTTCTTTGAGACTGGGGGGCAGTATTGAGTAGCTTGGATAATAAGGTGCCCAGAATAAACTGCCTGCAACCCAGGCCCAAAAGCTAGAATATTAATATAATTAGTATATTTGGATAGAAAACACTCTGAAGTTTCTAAAACTGTTTGAATGATGTCTGTGAGTATAACATAACTCATATGGCAGGCAAAAACCTGAGAAAAAATCCAACCAGGAAGTGGGAAATCTGAGGTTTGTAGTGTTTATAGTCCTGTGAGTGCCATCTGATGAAGATCATCAAAAATTAGTGATTCATTTAATCGCTATTTCTGACTTTTGTGAGGGCTCTCCTTGGCTGGAAAATAGCATTATGGTTTTCTGTGACTAGGTGCTGACCTAACAATCGTTTGGTGTGCTTTCACCGTAAAGCCTATTTGAAATTGGACACTGTGGCTGGATTTACAAAAGGTTTATTTTTAGAATGGTGTAAAATACTTGCATGTTTGAGGAATTTTAAATATGGGATTTCTGTTATTTTGAATTTGGCGCCCCGCAATTTCACTGGCTGTTGTCGAGCATCCCACATATCCCAAATAGGTTTTAAGCAATGGCTTTTTTCTGTTTTTTTTCTTTATTTGTACTATTTTCTACATTGTAGAATAATAGTGAAGATATCAACACTATGAAATAACACATATGGAATCATGTAGTAACTAAAAATGTGTTAAACATATCAAAATATATTTGACATTCTTCAAAGTAGCCACCCTTTGCCTTGATGACAGCTTTGCACAATGCAGAAGGCACGACATCTGTCCTCGTGCTCCTTGACCTTAGTTGCATTTGACACCATCGATCACCACATTTTTTGGGCGAGAATGGCTACAGTAATTGGTCTACACGGACATGTTCTGGCCTGGTTTTAGATGTTATCTATCGGAAAGATATCAGTTTGTCTCTATGGTGATTCTCAAGGTTCGGTTTTCGGACCACTATTGTTTTCACTGTACATTCTATTTCTTGGTGATTCGGAAACACAATGTCAACTTTCACTGCTATGCGGACGACACACAGCTTTACCGTGAAACATGGTGAAGCCCCAAAATGGCCAACCCTGGATGCCTGTGTTTCAGACTTTTTTTTATTTGACAAAGGTCACATTTATCTTATTTATTTGACCTATATTTAACTACGCAAGCCAGTTTTAAGAACAAATTCTTATTTATTTGACCTTTATTTAACCTTTATTTAACTAGGCAAGTCAGTTTTAAGAACAAATTCTAATTTTTTTTATTTGACCTTTATTTAACCAGGCAAGTCAGTCCACACGGGGCATCTGAACCCACAAAATACATATTGATGATTTTCATTACATTTTGGGTGTTTTATTTAACTTTTGTACACCTGTGGTGTTCCCAGTCAAAAATGACCAGTCATGATAAATGCATGGGTGAGATTACAATAAAATTGAGATCAGGCACATTCCTATTCATCAGATGGACACACTTCCTCTCCCAGACCCCCACAAGCATGTCTGTTTGAGCACACACACACACACAGACACACACACACACACACACACACACACACACACACACACACACACACACACACACACACACACCTCACTCTCGTTCTTGGCTTCCATGGCAACCTTTCTCAAATATAATATTTCCCCCATGGGAACCACACCTGTTGGCATTCTCACAAACAATTGAAACATTGTTTCAATAATATGTAGAACTTTTCTCGCAGCTCTGGTATATAAAGCTTTTCTGAGGCCTTGCTCACAATTCATTCTGTAGCAGCACAATGACCAAACACTATACTGTATGTGAGGCTCTTGATCATATCTTTGGTAATGACACTAGTGAGGAGGAGAGAGTCCTTTTAAACTTTGGCACAAAGTAGTCTGTGATAAATAGCACAAAATGTTCCACCTGAGTATTTGTTATAGTCAAAATAATACATTTTTATACTCAAAAATGAGATCTATGAGCTCAGGTCAATGAGGTCTACAGGCCAGAAATAGCAAACAGAAGGTTAAAAACCTGTAATTTTCACAAGAACTTCAGTTGACAAAAATATCTAACACAACATTAGGTGATAATATATGTATTATTATGGATTTATAATCAGCTATAACTGGGTGGTCACCGGGAACAAAGAATTAATTAACATGAAACGAACACAACAGGAGGGTTAAACACGGACCAAACAGATGCTAGTTCTAGGTCCCAAGAAACAAAGAGATCTGTGGTTTAATCTGACAAATAATATTGATGGTTGTATAGTCATGTCAAATAAAACTGAACCTACACTACCTTTCAAAAGTTTGGGGTTACTTAGAAATGTCCTTGTTTTTGAAAAAAAAGCACATTTTTTGTCCATTAAAATTACATCAAATTGTGAGGCCCCGGTCCACACCTGAGCAAGAGGACAAGTAAATTAGAGTGTCTAGTTTGAGAAACAGACGCCTCACAAGTCCTCAACTGGCAGCTTCATTAAATAGTACCCGCAAAACACCAGTCTCAACGTCAACAGTGAAGAGGCGACTCCGGGATGCTGGCCTTCTAGGCAGAGTTCCTCTGTCCAGTCTCAACGTCAACAGTGAAGAGGCTACTCCCGGGATGCTGGCCTTTTAGGCAGAGTTCCTCTGTCCAGTCTCAACGTCAACAGGGAAGAGGAGACTCCGGGATGCTGGCCTTCTAGGCTGAGTTCCTCTGTCCAGTCTCAACGTCAACAGTGAAGAGGAGACTCCCGGATGCTGGCCTTCTAGGCAGAGTTCCTCTGTCCAGTCTCAACGTCAACAGGGAAGAGGCGACTCCCGGGATGCTGGCCTTCTAGGCTGAGTTCCTCTGTCCAGTCTCAACGTCAACAGGGAAGAGGAGACTCCGGGATGCTGGCCTTCTAGGCAGAGTTCCTCTGTCCAGTCTCAACGTCAACAGTGAAAAGGAGACTCCGGGATGCTGCCCTTCTAGGCAGAGTTCCTCTGTCCAGTGTCTGTGTTCTTTTGCCCATCATAATCTTTTATTTTTTTGGCCAGTCTGAGATATGGCTTTTTCTTTGCAACTCTGCCTAGAAAGCCAGCATGCCGGAGTCGCCTCTTCACTGTTGACGTTGAGACTGGTGTTTTGCGAGTACTCTTTAATGAAGCTGCCAGTTGAGGACTTGTGAACCCCGAGGGCTCTCTATGGTCAGGGCGTGACAGAACAAGAATAGACTGAAGAAAGTCCTTTGTTTCTGCCCATTTTGTGTCTGTAATCGAACCCACAAATGCTGATGCTCCAGATACATTCGTTTTCAGCTGTGCTTAAATAATTGCAAACGGGTTTTCTAATGATCAATTAGCCTTTTAAAACGATAAACTTGGATTAGCTTGAAAATAAGCTTGAAAATAAGCTTGAAAATACCCTGATGAAGACAGCTTGGCTGTCGAAACGTTGGTAATTACATTTTTGCATCTGAGCTCCTAGAGTGTGCGGCTCTCTTTTATTTTCAAGTTTCTACTCCGCTAGCCAGGACCTCGTCTTAATAGGTGTGCGTTTCTTTTTCTTCT